>NC_056527.1:66069506-66086379 GCF_019175285.1 Sceloporus undulatus | reverse complement strand
TTCAGGTCAAGGTTCAGACCTAGGATTCAGATCAAGGTTCAGACCTAAGATTCAGATGGAAATGGCTTGAAGGCACACAACACACTTTCTCCTACATCTGAGTCACTGCTGTTTTTTGATCCATGATATATTTTTATGACGGGATGCAAAGAGCAACAGAGGAATACCAGCTAGCCCTTGGGCTACTTTATGTGACCTGACAGACCAGGGAGGTCCCTTAGCGGGAGCTCAAGTAGAGTCACTTCTAAAGCAAAGCCTTCTCAGCCTCCCAAACTAGGAATGTTGCTTTTGCTAGGAACAGCCTTCTAACTAAGTTTAAAGGGGGATGAACTCATGATGGTGAGTTTAGTGTTGCCCAGTTTTTCAAATCACTGGCCTGTTACAGACTGCCAAAATAAAGCTGCTTCGTGTATCTTTGGAGGTATGCTGTTTAAATGATGCATGCATCCTAAGAATCCGGAAGCTGCACCAAAAGCTGCACTCTGTTGCTTAGGAATGGAGTGTGGCTTTGGCACAACCTCTGGACTCTTAGGACCCATGCATCATTTAAATAGCATACCTCCAAAGAGACCCCAAGCAGCTTTATTTTGGCAGTCTGTAACAGGCCTATGTCTTATTTTCGGGGTATATTGTGCAAATGCTTAGAAATCCCGCTATGGCTTATTTTATGGGAATGTCTTCTTTCCAGGGAAACAGGGCATGATGATAAAGTTACTTACTGACGACAAGAGTTGCATTGCAAGACCTGGAGAGTCCTAGAGAGGTAAAAGAACAGTGTTGTGGTTGTTTTTGCTTATGTTTTCCCCACATTCATTGGTGTGTGTGTGTGTCTTTCACTCCTAACCCCAATGTACTTGCTCTCCGTTAACTTAGCCACGCGTTTCCCTGCAAAATAAAGGCGCTGTCCATATTCATGAACTACTCTTGTCCCTCCGTATTCGCATATAATGAAAACCATGTTTTTACCTGAAAGGACACCTCTCTAGGAATCTCTAGGCCTTTCGGTGCAACCTTTGGTTAAAGTTGACCATAGAGTTGCGCTGGGAGGACCCAGATATTCCTAGAGAGGACATATTAACCAAACCTGCCAATATGGAGGGATGAGGGTCCCTGGGGCAGGTGCTGCAGTCCTTGTGGATGATGGGCCATCCTTGCTTCCCCAAACAGGGGGGTGTTTTGGCAGCTCTCTCTCCATACAAGAGGGAAGCCACCCAGCCTTCTTTGTTGTGGTTGTGAACCTTCAAGCCTAATGGTGTCATGGGCTTTTCTTGGCAAGGTTTGTCCAGAGGAGGTTGGCCCTTGCCTTCCTCTGAGGCTGAGAGAGTGTGACCTGGCCAAGGCCACCCAGTGGGTTTCATGGCTGCCCTGGGAGTTGGACCCTGTAGCCCAACACTTACTCACTCCTTACTCACTCCTGCCCCCAGCTCTTACCCCAAGGAGGGCTGCTGCCCCCGAGGCGCCCCCAGCAGCTCCGGAGAAAGCGACGAAAGCCAGGCAACGGGGAAGGGAACGTCGCCCCTGCCGCAACCACCACGAGCGCCGCCATTTTGTTTTGGGAGGCCCCTCTTCCAGCCACTGAGCCTGAGAGGCGCTAAGGATTGTGGGAAACCGAGTCCCTTCCCTACACTCCGTCGCGTCTCCCTTTCGCCACTTTCCGGAAGCGGGGACTACAACTCCCAGCGGCCCTGGCTCATTTCCGGCTCCATCGTAGGCTAGAACACTAACGACGTTCGACGGCAGGGGGCGCTCGTCGCCACATACAAACCCCAAAATGCCCTGAGAAGCATAGGTTTGTATCGACAGGGAGTCCTTCTCGCTTTGCTTTGGTCACATCCTCCATTTTGCCTTGCGAGGGGGGCACCTTCCTTGAGGAACTACAACTCCCACCGTCCTCTCCCACCACAGCCACCGCTAAGGCACTATGGGAGTCGTAGTCCGAAGTCCTCGCATTGGCTATGAGCGGGGGCTGCCGACTTCCGGTCTTGAGCGCTTGGTCACTGTCCTCCCTCCCTGCGCATGCGCCGAGGTCACTTTCCTCTCTCCCTGCGCATGCGCCGAGGTGACCGCCTGCCCTCATCTCTCCCGCGCAGCCGCAGAAGCGTCGGGATTGTGCGGGTCAAGATGGCGGAGCGCGGCTACAGCTTCTCCCTCACTACCTTCAGGTAGAAGAAGGAGAAGGAGAGGCTTCGAGGCGGTGGAGCGGAGGGGAGGCCCAGGCTGAGTGGGCCGCTCTCCTTGGGCCGCTGGGGGAGGCTGCGTGGGGCCAGGCGAGGCGGGGCTGGGTTTGTGGAGTCATCTCTGGGCTATGAAACAGCAAGAGCTGGAAGAGAGCCAAGGGCCCTTCTGCCATGCAGGAACTCCCAATCAAAGCACCCCCAACAGATGGACCTCTGTCTCCTCCTTAAAGGCCTCCAGGGAAGGAGGCTCCTCCACTTTCCCAGGGAGTGTGCCCCACTGTCAGACAGCCTTGGACCTCAGATAAGCCTCAGAGGGGCTACAAGAGCCCTTTGGATGATGATGATGATGATGATGATGCTCCAGACTGACACAGCTATGTCTCTCCATTCTACAAGCAGCTCTTAGGCAGGAATATCCCCCCCCCCAACAAAAAGGCAGATTAAATATTCCCTTCCCCTCCAAAAGGCAAACAGCCACATTGATTCATTAGTGGGAACCCTTCCTGTTGTTGTTGTTATTGTTGTTGTTGTTGTTGTGTGCCTTCAAGTGTTTGCTGACTCATGGCTACCCTATCACTGGGTTTTCATGGCAAGTTGCAGTGTGTTTTGCACCTGTTGATTTGAGCCTACTTCCTCAGATGCATGTGGGTGGCGTACAGTCAATGTCATAATCAGTTGTTTGGAAAAGGTCCATTTCTTCAAGCCTTCCCCTCCTCCTCCTCCCCATTTGATGCTTGGTAACTTTGCTTATGCCTTCGGACTCAGATCTCTCACCAAATTGTTTTGCTTTGTTCAGATTCTCTTGGCAGGCATAGTTCAGCGCATACTTTACAACGGGAACGAAACAGTTTTGCACTCATTTTAGAAGGATGCAAGCCTGAGTCGAGCTTGAGCCCTTTTGCTGGTCTTGAACTCGCAACCTTGTGGTTCTGAGTGAGTGGCTGCAATACAGGCATTTAACCACTGCTCCCCAGGGCTTTTGATATTAATAAATCTTTCAAGCATTTAGTCTATTTTTATTTAAAGGGTTTAATGCTAGAACTAGCTTGAAGTAGTGGTTTGTGTGTTGGACTATGACTCTGGAGTTGCAGTCCCCAGGAGGCCATAGGAACCCACTGAGTGACCTTGACCAAGTCACACTCTCTCAGCCTCAGAACAGCAAAGGCAACCCCCCCAAACAAAGCTTGCCAAGAAAGCCCCACAATAAGGTATCCGTTCATCAATAATGACTTGAAGGCACACAAGTGTTTAACAGCAGCTCACCAGAGTTTTTCAGTTGACTTCTAGTATTACAGACTCACAAGTCTGTCTTCACTTCTTATCTGTGTGAGAATTTTAGCTGGGGCACTTAAAGGGCTTGAATACAGCCCTTTAAAAGCTCAGTGTGGTTTGTAGGTAACCTCCATTAGTTTCTATCTGTACAGTGGCATTGTGTAGATGATTACTCAGATGTACTCCTGTTCTCTTCAGACAGTAAGAGTTTTTGTGATTATAGTCTTAGGCCCTATACAGACAGGCCAAAATAAAGCTGCTTCAAGTCAGTTTGGAGGTATGGTGTTTTAATGATAAATGTGTCCTAAGAGTCCAGAAGCCACACCAAAGCCATGCTCCATTCCTAAGTACTGGAGTGCAGCTTTGGTGCAGCTTCCAGGCTCTTAGGACACATGCATCATTGAAACACCGGCCTGTTACAGACAGCCAAAATAAAGCTGCTTCGAGTCACTTTGGAAGTATGATATTTTAATGATGCATGAGTCCTAAGAGTCTGGAAGCTTCACCAAAGCTGCACTCCAGTCCTTAGGACTGGAGCATGGCTTTGGTGCGGCCTTTGGACTCTTAGGATGCATGTATCATTGAAATACCATACCTCCAAAGTGACTCAAAGCAGCTTTATTTTGGCTGTCTGTAACAGGCCACCATACCTCCAAAGTGACTCGAAGCAGCTTTATTTTGGCCTGTCTGTATCAGGCCTTAGTTATAGTTATGAAAGGTTCCTACTGAAATGAAAAAATGAAAGTAAAACCATTTCAGGGGTTTTCCAGAAGCGTTCACTTTGGGATGGAGCCCTGGCGGCTCAGTGGTTAAATGCCAGCACTGCAGCCATTCATAGCCACAAGGTTGTGAGTTCAATCCCTGGGCTCCAGGATCCACTGAGCCTGAGTAGGTCAGTAAAAAGAGTACCTTAATTGTTGGGGCCAATTGGCTTACAGATTGTAAACTGCTTGGAGAGTGCTGAGTTCACTATGAAGCAGTATAGAAACGCAAAGTGCTATGGCTAAATTGCTATTACCAGGAGTCTGTTGCCTGGCTTTGACATGAAGTCATGCAGTATGAAATGTACACTTCAAGCCCAAGCATGTTTACTTAAAGTGCATCCCACTGAATTAAGAAAGTGTCCATACAATTGTATCCATATAGACAGTTAATTTGAAGAGAATGAATTTTTGACGCTCCTTCCTTGTTCATATTGTCATATTCTCTTTAGTATACCTATTATTCAGTTGTTGAAAACAAGTAAATAATGTACAGCCCTAGGTTTTTTACATACTTGAAAATGTTTTCTCATCTAATTGTCTCATGACTGACTTGTGTGGTTTCCTTTAGCCCTTCTGGGAAGTTGGTTCAGATTGAATATGCTTTGGCAGCTGTAGCAGCAGGAGCACCGTCTGTTGGAATTAAAGGTAAATATATACTAAAATAGTAAGCTCATAGAAATATTACTAACGTATGTCACACGTACTTGCTTTAACAGTTTTAGACTTAAAAGCAGGGAGAAGAGTCAGCTTTTTTTTCCTGGTTGCCTAGAAACTTGGCAGAGGAGATGAGGGAAGTGGCGGTTCACACAGATATAATATCATAGCCAGGAAAGAGAATGTTACATGCACCTTGATTACATCCTACGTTGGTTATTGTAATGCACTCCATGTTGAACAAAACTTCAGCATGCCCTAGATCAGTGGTTCCTAACCTGTGGGGGTCGAATGATCCTTTCATGGGGGTCGCCTAAGACCATTGGAAAACACCTATTTAAATACAGTTATGAAGTAGCAACAAAAAGAATTTCATGGGTTTGGGTCACCACAACATGAGGAACTGTATTAAAGGGTTGCAGCATTAGGAAGGTTGGGAACCACTGCCCTAGATGCTGCTGCTAGAGTGCTGACTAGGTATAAATAACTCTCTTGTTGAAAAAGCTTCACTACCTCCTGGTTTATTTCTGGACACAATTCAGAGTGCTGGTGATGACTTCTAAAGCCCTATATGACCTAGTTCCACACTTTCTGAAAGACCATATCTCCCGATGTGAACTGCTTGAGTCTTAAGATCCTTAGGGAAGAGCTGTATCTCAGTCCTTCCACCATCATAGGCCTGTCTGGTGATGATGTGGGAGAAAGTCTTCTCGTTGGATGCTTTTAGGCTAGGGAGGTTTGGTTGGCCTGCTCTCCACTCTCTTACTGGCAAGTACAGGCCCTCATTGAAGCAGGCCCTCAGTCTTTAACTAGTAGGGTAGAAGGATGTTCAGTGGGTGCACTGTATTTTTAAATATGTGATGATATAATATGTGTCAATAATACATGTGAGTGTTGGTAGCAGTTTGCCATCTATTCATCTGTTTAGTTCATGTGTGTAACCTATCTTTGCTTTAATTTTTTTCATTTGCATTATTGCTTCTTTCTTTGTTATTGCTGTTAGTTGCCATAACCTCATTGCCACCTCCCATAACCCTATCCTATTCTATGAATTGGGGTCTGAAGCTAAGCAGTTCTCAACTTGGTCAGTGTTTTGCAGGGGTGGGGTGGAGATGGAAGTTTGTTTGGGAATCCCTTGCATTACACTTTCAAGCCATGGAGGAAAGTAAAGTGTTTCACATGCAAGCACTTTCCCCTGTATTAAAGGGAAAGCTCTGGCTTTCAGATTAAAAAGAGAAATGGCAGTATGTCCAGTGTTCTAAATTGTATTTGGTGTCTAATAAAAGTCAAAAATAGATAAATGAATGTAAAAATTTTTAATTGTCTTTTTTATTTATTTATTTACGGTATTTATACCCTGCCTTTTAGTCCTAAAGGCTATCAGAGCGGCTTACAATTATTATTATTTTTAATTACATGGTTCTCTGCCCTCAGGCTTACAATCTAAAAAGACACGACACAAAAGGAGAAGGGAATGGCAGTGGGGAAGGGGATCAAGTCCAGCAGTTCTTCTCTCCCTCTGAGACCTGGACCAAGGCAGATGGGCTGGAGGGAGGGCTCTGCTTCTTAATCTAGGCCAGGCCCAATGGAGCTGGGCCTGCATCTCTCCCTCCATGGCCGGATGGCAGCAGATGGACTGGAGGGAGGGCTCTGCTTCTTAGAAGGTACTTGGAAGGCAGAGGTCCAAGTAGCAGTAGAACCAGCAACTTCTTCTTCTTTTTTAAAGTTTTTGTTTAAGAAAACCTCAGTTACGATTTGGTAACATATAATAATTGTATTTAAGGGACAACCTGAATTAGATCCTATAATTATAGAAGAATAAAATGCTACACAAGAGTTGTATGTCTTGTGGCTATCTGCTTTAAGCAGTGAAGGTTTTAAGAACGGAAAGAGGAGGAAGGTCTTTTGGCTAAGTTGGGTAAAATGTTTGCTTTCTTTATACAGCTGCAAATGGTGTGGTACTGGCAACAGAGAAAAAGCAGAAGTCCATTCTGTATGATGAACGGAGTGTGCACAAGGTAGAGCCTATTACCAAACACATAGGCTTGGTGTACAGTGGCATGGGCCCTGATTACAGGTATCTGGAAAAATCATATTATATTAAGACAGTTAATGTTTGTCTTTCTTGTTCTGCTGTAGGCTCAAGATGCCATTTCAGCATCCTTTACACCACTGGAGTTCAATGTGAACTACCAGTCTAGAAGGCATGGGTGTCTGCAAGGGAAAGCATTCATGCGTAATTTCTCATTATGTATCGCCTTTTGCAGACGTCTACTGCTGTATGCTTAATTCCCATGTACATGCTGCAGTTATTAACAGGACTTTTGTTTGCCAACCTTCAAAGCCCATTTGTAGGTTCTTCATCGTGCAGCAAGATAAGAATTAGACAGAGAAGACTCAGCCTTGAGTGTTCCATACCCCTTAATTTTAGGGTCTTTATAAAGTCACTTGGCTTGTGATATCAATTAATGAGCTAATTTCAGCTTTTGAATAATAATTGGAGAATTACGGCCTGATTCGGTGGAGCTTACAGTAGCTACTCACTAATTAATGGCTGGATGTAAGTGAAAAGTGCTGATGCAAGCCAGGTTGAAAGACATTATAAGATGCGGGGTATTTTAGTACAATACTTGCACAGTATGTATTCTGTGTGGTATTTCTGGGCTTCCCAGTGGCATCTGGTTAGATATTTTGGAATCTAGGTGCTGTACTCAGTTGGTCTTCTAATCCAGCAGTAAGATATTTTACTTGTGTTACTTTAAATATGTTAAGGATTTTCCATTTAAACTCTCCACATGTTAGATCTTAAGCTAAAGTGGGCAACTGCCCCAGGTCTGAAGGCTGCATATGCCCCCGTCTTGATCTATGAGGACTTTGTCTTTCCACAGACCTCCCTATCTCTGGAAAGAAGTGCATTTTTATTTTATTTTTTATTATCTTATTTTTAATTAAAGATTGGGTGGAAAGGATCCTCATTGGTCTGTAGGGGCCATGGGGGAAAATGGTGCCATACTTTGGGCATCTCTGGTCTGTTTTAGACCCAAATAAGACCTTTTTGTCTATCAGAAAGTGAATGCTGAGTTGTGTGTGGCAAATCTCTAAGGGAGCTTTTTCAACCAATGTTTTAACAGTTATTTTTTTAAAATGTGGGTGGGTTGTGGCGCTTCACTGTGTCCTTGTACCTGTATTTTGCCCACCTTGCAAAATTATATGGGTGTATAATTTTATGCGCTTCCTTTTGGCAGGGTTCTTGTCCACAGAGCACGCAAACTTGCCCAGCAATACTACTTGGTTTATCATGAACCTATTCCAACAGCTCAACTTGTACAGAGGATTGCTTCTGTGATGCAAGAATACACACAATCTGGGTATGCTATATATTCTCTAAACTCTTCTACTGTTAAGTTTATGGTTGCTTGACTTGCTCCTCACATTCTTTTCATCTAAGGTTGGTCATGGCCAGCCTTTTTTTTTTACAAATGTGTACCAGATGTTAGGTTTAAAGTATGAACCAAAGGACCACTTATATATTTTTTCCTTGTTATTATCATTCCTAAGGGCTGTACACTTCTGACTAGAATGCACTATATTGCAACTGTCTCCCATTACTGAGCTTTGATGAGATATTTGCTTCTAGTCTACTGAAGTGAAAAATTTAATGCTGGAGAAACAAGCAGAAGTGTAGCCTTGCCTGAACGCTAGATATACTGTAAGAAGCTTCTGGTCTTCCTCTGCAGTTTCCCAGCGGGACCTGCCCCTTCTCCATGACACCATCATTTGGCAATTCTCCATGTTTATTTAATGTTTTTCCATCGTTACAGAAGAGTGAAACGCTTCTCTTAAGGCTTTAGTTATTGGCAATAAGAGCTTTGAAATAAAATACTCTTGTCTTGCCCTTTTTTGTTTGACCCTACTTTGGGGCTATTTGTTTCTGGAGAGTTCAGTTTTAAATGCAAGGCATTGGAGTAGAACCAAGAGCACAGTCTTGTTTATTTGTTACATTTCTAATTTGTCTTTCTCCCTGTGATCTGGGGGTGCTGTACTTCTAGATGTGCTGAACCTCTAAACTTCCTTCTTACTTCATGCTCAAAGCTATTGAATAGTTTAGACTGAGAGAAAGTGATTGGCTGAAAATTACTCTGTGAGTTTCATGTCTGAGTGTTGGCTAGAACCCACTTCTCTCCTGCCTGTACAATGACACTTATTACAAGGAAGAACTTTCTTGGAAATGAAAAATACCTTAGTCATAGTTGCATCAGTAGCATCAATGACACTGATCTTAAGGTGATATTTCCTTAAGGTAATAATACTAATCTTTCCATTTGACTTCTTATGTCAATAAACTTTTCCAAATATTTTGTCTGGCAGGGGTGTACGTCCATTTGGAGTATCTTTGCTAATATGTGGATGGAATGAGGGGCGGCCATATTTATTCCAGTCTGATCCATCTGTAAGTATTAAAAACTGGATATTTCATACTTTTAAAAAGAAAGCTAACATAGGTATCTCTTTAAATATCTGTTAAAAACCCCATATTCCTTTTCTGTGGATGAAATATTTTCATGAAATCAGGTAGGTGGGAAATAGTAGGCACCTGTGGGATAGACTCTTCATTAATCAGCTTTACAATTATGACAGCATAGAACTAGACATATTGTATTAAACCAAAAATTTATCTAGTTCCATATCCTGATTTCAACATGGAAGCTCATTAAGATGTGAGGGAATAGTCCTCTACCACTGTTTGCCCCTCACACCTCAGCCACAAATACTTAACAGTGTACTGTTTCTGGATGGAGATTCCATTATGCTTTTAGGTCATTTATCTGTGACTTGCTTAATTCTCCTTTAAAGCTTGCCATTATTATATTTTCTGGCAATGACTTCCATAAATTATAATTACATGTTTTCCAGCAGAACACTTTATTCTTACTGTCTTGAATCTGCTGCCAATCAGTTTTACTATGTAACTGACTATCTAGCCTTACAAAAGAAAAACACTTTCCTTTGGCTACTTTCTCCCTACTGTTTAAAACTATAACCTCTAAACATGTAGATTCAATTTATGTCCTATCTTTATTTCCATATAATAAGTAAAGCCTTTTGGATAGTGCTGGCTCAGCTCTCCTGCCTTTGGCATTGCTATTACCTTCAGGTCACTGATTTATCCTACTTCCCTTTATGTGAGTGGATCAAAGCATTAAAGGCCAGAATGGCTTTGGGTTAGGACATGTTCTAATGTCATCAGATATTTTGGTCCATCTTGCCCACTACTATCTATTTCCTGGCAGTTGAATTGTTGGTCAAAAACACACAGCAGAAATTATCCAGTTTGAGACTGCTTTAATTGCCCCGGCTCAATGCTAGGAGATTCTGGGAACTGTAGTCTGTGAGGCATTTAGCCTTCTCTGTCAGAGAGCTTTGGCACCACAACAAACTACAAATCCCATGATTCCCTAGCACTGAGCCAGGGTAGTTAAAGCAGTCTCAAACTGGATTATTTCTGCAGTGTCTTTTGGACTGTTGTCCTCTAGTCTCCTGAGACCTATTTCCTTGACAGTGGAATGTAATGGAGGTCCTGTTGCCAAAATCTGTTGTGGTAATAGTGAAGAAATACCTAAAACTCTACAATGTCAAGATTCTTGTGTTTTAAAGATTTTTGCTATTAAAAGTATATATACTTAAATCACAGTATTATTAAAGTGAAGATAAAGTTAATAAATGTACACTGCCATTTTTCTTTTTTTGTAGGTCTCATGCCAAATTCTTAAATGGCTTCTTAATTTTGGGCTTAAACTACAATATGGCAAGCCTGCAGGGTGAGCTCTTGAATGGCAACACTGGCATAAATGAATCAAACAGAGGAGTGCTTTGTTGTAGAATTGAGACTGTAGACCTCAGTTTATTTTTTCTGGAGCCTGATGTTAAAGCACTGAAGTAAATGGAAAGAAGTAAAAGGCTTCCAAGTAGATAGTTGCATGTAGGACTGTATTACTGTATAGGTCAGTGACATAAAAAATAACTTTAGCATATGGTATCATGATGTCATGTATCTATCTTTTCTTCAGGGGGCTTACTTTGCATGGAAAGCAACTGCAATGGGGAAGAACTATGTGAATGGAAAAACATTCCTTGAGAAGAGGTAATGTCACTGACAATTTTCTTTTACAAGTACTCTGATTCACAGTATATGAAAATGGCTATCCTTCACAAATTAACATAGCATCAGGAAAGGGAGAAGCATCCTTTGTGGTGGTTGTTGTGTGCCAAATCATTTCCAGCCTATGCCATACCTGTGACAAACCTATCATGAGTTTTCTTAGGCCTGAAACAGACAGGCCAAAAGGTCTGCTGTTGGGATGCATTGGGGGCGTGGTGTTTAGATGATGCATACCCCCAAACCAGGGCTGCCTAAAATTGAAAACTGCGTTGGCAGCCCAGATTGGGGCTGGGCGTGAATGACGTCAGAGCAGTTGTGGACTGCTTTATCAGGCCCATCTGCTTAAGGCCCTGGTAAGATCCATTCAGAGGCAGTTTGCCACTGCCTACCTCTGAAATATAGTGTGAATTGCCCAAGGTTACCCATGGCTGAGTGGAGATTCAGACACTGGTCTTCCAGAGTTTTAGTCCACCATGCTGGCTTTCAGAAGCAAACTACCTTGCTTGTATGTCAAACAGGCCTTAACAAGTGATGTGACTTAATAGCTTAGTTGGAAAGATGCTCACAAAGGGCTGATCTCCTCCTCCTGGTTGGCAGTTAGGGAGGGAAATCCATACCGACCATTCACTGGACTTAATGTCCAGGGGTTCAGAGCCACTTTTGACTTGGGACCTTGGAAGGTCACAATCTCTGAAAAATGTGGAGGTTAATCTTTTGTCCTCCAGATGGCCAGTAGCATCCTCAAAAAGCTTTTGGTGAGCAGTATTAATTTGCTATGCTTGGGGTTCTGTTTGAGTCTTTTCACTTGTTTGAGGCCCACGTGGTCGTGTTTTTCCCCCCTACAGGAAGTGACTGAGCCTAAAAAAATAGGCCAAGAAACCTCAAAATGTTGTAAAACAGCCAATAGTGCCCTGTAAGGCTTTGCAGGCATTTTTTGACATCTAAATGAGGTTGGGGGTGAATCCTTTCACCTGTCTGAATGACCTTGAGGAACTACGTAGTTCCCGTGGTTTCATTCACTAAAGAACACAGATTTGCTCAAGAGTCAACTGGTTTTTTTAAGTATAATGGAAAAGCAGTGGGGAGTAAATTATAGCCCCTCACACCAGCCCCTTTGCTGTCACTGCTTTTCTTAGCAGCTTAGTGCGGTGTCTTCCTATCCCTGTTTATTTCAGACTGGAAGAAAGCAATTTTAATACTTAAACAACTAGTTGGTACAACTTGGCATTTCTGTGAGTTACAGGATTGTATGTGTTTACTGTAGAATTCTGCCATAGAACTCCCTTTTGTAATTTAAGAATGTATGGAAATCTTGTGTTCTTTAGTGAATGGATGCAGTTTCTATAATAGTAAATCCAACTCATTCTATAACACAAGCTGCTACTTCTAATGATGTTGTTGTTATTTTATTTATATCCTGCCCTTTTGCAGAATTGGGACACAAGGCAGCTTATAACAAGAACAACAATTTATTTATATAGTGTCATCTATGTACATGGTGCTTTACAGTTAGAGAATAAAATATTTATACTTATTTAAATATGATAAAATACTAAAATAGCCTGTGAGCAGTTACCTATCACATGTCCCATTTGTTTTTCCTGTAAAAGTGGTAAAAGGGTAAAAAAAAAAAGTCATCCATTGTAGCGTTTGGGAGCCCAAGCTTGTTCTTAAAAGAAGATATAGACCTGAGCTATATAGGGCTCTCTGCCGGTGTTTCAAAAGGAGCATAGCATACAGAGTATTTTGCAAAACAAAAACTTAAGCATGTGCAAGCAGTCCTGCAATCCCATGAATTCTAGCTATTGCGATTGTAGTATTTTATAAAGTTTCTTACATTTATTAGAAAACTTTATTCTTTATGCAGGTATAATGAAGATTTAGAACTTGAAGATGCTATTCATACTGCTATCTTGACATTAAAGGTGAGAAATATGCCAAAAGGTTTGTTAACACTTTAGTATATCAAATACATTTTATTTAAGTAAACCTTTTTTCTCTCTCTTTTCTAGGAGAGTTTTGAAGGACAGATGACAGAAGATAACATAGAAGTTGGCATCTGTAATGAGGCAGGTTTTAGAAGACTTACTCCAACTGAGGTTAAGGATTACCTGGCTGCAATTGCATAGTGTGGGTTCAGGAAAATCACCTGGATACATTCTTCTTTTTTTACGTTAGCCATTGAAATATTGGCTTCTGCACTCTCATTTCTACTCTGTTTATTTGATAGATTTTTAAAGAAATATTATGGATTCAAATGCTACTGTACGATACTGAAATATGGAATTATTGCTCTTACAACATTAAACACTGTACAAGAGTTCATAGACTCTGAGAAAAATAAACATATAAAGAGCGTTGTAACGTCTGGTTGAAACAACAGAGGATATTAACTATATTAAGTTAACTTATTTCTCATATTTTTGTGACAAATCCATTACACTAAAACATAATTTAAAATCCTTTGGAGTGGGCCTCTTAACTAAAATACGGTAGTTAAATAGTTTCTGCAAGTAAACTTTCTGAATCTGTGTCTGAGAGACAATTTCAGATGTTACGCGAGCCTCTGTGGTGGCAGGTAACTTGTAAGAAGAGCTAAAACTAGAAGCCGATACCTTGCATAAATATAGAAGGCCTGTTAGACAGGTACTACTGGTCAGAGCAGGCAATGATAACTATTACGAAAACAAGCTTTAATTTCATTAGAATGTCTGCCCACATGAGATAATCTGTTAGTTGAAGGGAAGGGGCGTAACCTGAGGGGTACATGTGTGTTATGAATGCTCTGCCATCAGGTGTGTGGGAAGAGTCATCCTTTTGAATCCTGTTTCCCTGAAGAAATTGGGTTCTGCCAACTAGTTGCAGAGAGGTATATGTCCTAGAAGAGTCCCTGTGTTGTATGTGATAGCAGTTTGGGCAGGGGGAGAGAATGAGGCAGAGCATCCTTGGCAGGTTCTGATCTTCTCAAGTGTTATGTTTTCAGTGGAAGTACTGGGAAGAAAGTTTGGGCCCAGGAAAAGTCTTTAGTCTTCCAGATATCTCACCTCCATGTGAACATTATTTCCAAAATCTCATGAATTTTCTGCATATAGCAGAATCAAGATATAACTAGGATATCTGAGCATAGAAAAAGCTTCCAAGTTCAGCTACTATAATATATGGGGCCAGAGCTCTGAATGTTTTTAAAAAACTTGTTCTATTACTTGTTGGAACACAAATTCAACTGGTTATTATTGTTACAGGATGGGGGCTTTAATGTGATAATTGTGTTGCTTGTTACATTACACCTTTTGTTCACTATTGCTGGGACAGGAGTAGTGTTACTGCTTACCTTAAGTATACAAGGTGCTCTGTTTTTAACTTAAAACAAGGTAGTTTGCACTGCTCATAGTAGCAGAGAATTCAGTTGCTGCCCACTGCTTCAAAGATTATCTTCATCCATCCCCTCCTTGCACTGGAGATTGATGTTTTGTGCATAAAATATTAATGACTAGAGGGGTCTTTGTCACATAGGGTGGCTCTGCATAAAATAAGTGCTTAAGGGTAAGGGAAGAGCAGTTGTACAGATTGCTTTACTATATCTAAGATGGTAGAAACAAAACTGCTGGGAGGGAGTAGTTTCTTTGTATGTCTAGAATCCAGATGGACCTTTTTTCTCCTACAAATGTGTTGAGGCTGAGAAAGGGCTCAAAATGATGCTCCAATCAGCAGGGTGTATACAAAAGCTAGGACCACAGAAGAAGCTTGTCTCTCTTTGGTAGAAAAGTTAGGCCTGTTACAGACTGCCAAAATAAAGCTGCTTCGTGTCTCTTTGGAGGTATGCTGTTTAAATGATGCATGCATCCTAAGAATCCGGAAGCTGCACCAAAGCTGCCCTCCAGTGCTTAGGAATGGAGTGTGGCTTTGGCGCGACCTCCGGACTCTTAGGACCCATGCATCATTTAAATAGCATACCTCCAAAGAGACCCGAAGCAGCTTTATTTTGGCAGTCTGTAACAGGCCTTAGATTCTTTTCTATGCTTAGAAGAATGGGAAATCAGTGACCTTTCAGCTGTTGGCCTGTAACTCCCTCTATCTCATATTGGCTGAGAGCTGGTGGGAGCTCGCATCTAATATTTGAAGAGCCACTGTTTCCCCACTTTTACATAAGGGATGAGAATCCCACAGCACTGTGTGAAACAGTGTAAAAATCCATACTTAGAGTACAGAGTAATGTGAACTTTGAGCCTATGTGTTACTGATGCTGGCTGTGAAAGCCTTTGACTTCACATTGTTATTGATAGTGTTTCTGTGTTGCCTCCCAGTCTACAGGGCTCCTGAACAAATAAAATGAATTAAAACAATATAAAGATAAAAACATTTAAAAAACACATTAAAATACTCTTTAAAAACTACAAGTCTAAAAGCAACCCCAGAATCCAGTTTTGAAACAGTTAAAACGTCAATTTCAAACATTGAATGCCATGGAGAACACCACTGTTTTGGTTATCCACACAAAGCTTAAGAGAGATGGGGCCTGCCTAACTTCCTCGGATGGAGTGCTCCACAGTTGAGGCACTATTACAGAGAAAGCCCTTTTACATGTAATGAAACTTCACAAGGTGTTGGGACACACAACAGGGCCTCCTCTGAAGATCTCAGAAATCTGGCAGGGTCATCTGGGAGGAGGCAGTCTTTCCGATATCTTGGCCCCAAATAACCTAGGGCTTTGTAGGTCAACACCAACACCTTGGGTTGAGTTGAGAAGCAAATTGGGAGCCTGCATAGCGTTTGCAGGACCAGTGTGTTATCACACGTGACACCAGTCTGGCTGCTGTAATTTTGCGCTAGCTGCAGATTCTGAACACTTCTCTAAACTCAGGTAAGTACATTTTAGTTAAAGAGACATGTCTATAATCTATAAAACAATGCAATTTAATATCAACATTGGTTTAACATTGTGGTACAGAGACAACATCTGTTATGTGAATCAAATGCTTCCACTTTCTCATGTTACTCTGCTCCTGAGATTTGACTGGCAAGATTTGTTCAGAGGTTTGCAAGTGCCTTTCCAGATTCACAGCCCAACGCTCCAACCATTATGCTATGCTGCCGGCTGATTGAGCCTGTCACTCATTGGGCAACCACAAATGGAGCTGATACATGGATTTTATTAATCACATTTTATAGGGGTTATGCATAATCTTTTACATGCAGCAGCAGCAGCAAAAGCTCTTAAAGGACTTCTAATATGGGAATACTCAGAAGGGGGAATGATGGGAAGTAGAGAGCAATTTATTGTTACTACAGCATTTTTCTCTAGCATTGTCTAGCATGGTGGCACTGTAGTAAGCTCAAATACATGGGAAAACAACCTTATGAAAGTAACAAACAGTAAGCTTGTCTGGGCGATTGTGAGGGAGTGGAGTGCACAGGGCTAAGCTATAATGGTTTTCAAGTTAAATCCTGGATTCTAATTACAAGTGCTAGAAACTATTGCAAAAGCAGTGGAAATATGAACAAACAATTCAAGTAAACCAGACAACCTTCAAGACTTTCTGTTGCAGATACATGCCATCTGTCCTCGACCACAATATTATATTACTCCTCTGGCTGCTCATGCCACAGGGTTCTTGTATTTTAAAAATCTTTCATGATGGCCAGAAGTTAAATAGATGCAATTAAAACCTCTGCAATCTTGGAATTTGTAGTTTGGTAAAGTACTGAGACTTCTACTACAGATTCCCCTGAAATGCATTATTATTACAGCTCTCTGATGGGAGATGTTTCAGGGCTTTCACTGTGGCTTTCCTTTCTGCCAAATAGATTGTATAGCATTACTTCTGTCATTCTTCACAATCCCTGTG
>NC_056527.1:66046751-66069496 GCF_019175285.1 Sceloporus undulatus | reverse complement strand
ATTGGGTGGGATATAAATACATCCATTATTATTATTATTATTATTATTATTATTATTATTAATTATTATTATTATTATTATTATTATTATTATTATTATTATTATTATTATTATTATTATATAGCAGAAACAAAATATACACAATGGAAGACCCTTTTCAGCTACTCCTCCCTCCCGTCCCAGGCTGCGTCTACACTGAAGAATTAATGCGGTTCAACCCCGCTTTAACTGCCATGACTCAGTATGCTGTAGAATTGTGGACTTTGTCATTCTGGGTGCTGTTTAGCCTATTTTAGCAAGAGGCCTCGGGCACTTTACATTCCCTTCAACGACATTCAGCCAGGCTGGCTAAAAGCGGTGTGAAACCGGATTAATCCCGCAGTGCGGCCCATCCCTCCCTCCCAAGACCAGGGTTTTGTCCATGATGGAGACTTCTAGGTCTATGCTCCGCAAAGGGAGGAGCGACGAAGACGGCGGCAGAAGTCTGAGGGGGAAGGAGTGAGTTGCTATGCCCTTCCTTACTACACGGAGCAAAGGGGGAGTAAGTGTCCTTAAGGCGCGGTTGTTTTTGTTTTTTGCCTTGAGGGGTGAACAATAAAGCAGTTTGAGGCCTCTTTAAGGGGCCCGGCTGCGGGCTGTGGAATTCTGGGAATGGTAGTTTGCTCTGGGGCCCAACAAACTACCATTCCCAGAATTCCACAGCCCGCAACCGGGCCCCTTAAAGAGGCCTCAAACCGGTTTATTTCATCAATGTGGATGCTTATTAGACGAGAATTTAGGGATAAGTAGCCTTGAGAGGAGGCTTGAGGGCCTGAATCTTGCCCTCAGTTAAAATGGCGGCCGAGGCTTCTCTCCCAGCATCCTTTGGGGCCTCCTCCTCCTCTTTTCCTCAGAGGCTGGCACTAAAAGGCCCTTGTTGGGAAAGTGGTTCAGCCACTTATTATTATTATCCCCCCCCCCCCAAAAGAGGGTGCTTCCTTTCCTCAAGAGAAAGACTCCCCTCCACTTCTATGGGGGACGTACTAAAACAAATGGCAGCACTTGCCCATAGAGAATCATTGGAAAAATGCTTGCCCACAGCAAGTATTCTCCAGTGATTCCCTATGGGCAAGCATGGCTTCCCTGTGGGCAAGCATGGGTTCCCTATGGGCAAGCATGGTTGCCCTGTGGGCAAGCATGGGTTCCCTATGGGCAAGCACGGGTTCCCTATGGGCAAGCATGGGTTCCCTATGGGCAAGTATGGTTTCCCTATGGGCAAGCATGGCTTCCCTATGGGCAAGTATGGTTTCCCTATGGGCAAGTACTGTTGTCATTTGTTTTAGTGTGTCCCCTTTTGTGGCTCCTTTTCTGTTTTCTTTCCCCAAGCGAAGGATTTGTGGGACGCCCATTTCCCTAGCAGCATTGACTCTTTTCTTTATGGGGTGGGAGAGGAGACTAGTTCTCCATAAAGTGAAGCTGGTACTCCTGGACTACTCACACCCTCAGAGTCCTACTCATACTGGGAGCAAGCATCACTGAAAGCAGTTGTTACAGAATACTGTAAATCCTATCTGTTTGAGATGAATGGTTTGTTTGCGACATATAAGTGGGTATCTGTAATGCATCTGAGGAAGGAGATGATGATGATGATGATGATGATGATGATGATGATGATGATGATATTTATATCCCACCCTTCTCCCAAAGTTGAGACTCAGGGCGGCTTACAACATTAAAAAACACCATACAGTTAAAAAACATACAAACATAGTATATTAAAATAGAATTAATTTGCTACAATAATGAATACAAATTCAAGGCTAAAATCAAGTTTTAGAAGATTAAAATGCTTAAGATACATTAAAACAATATAACAGCACCCTGTCGCATACCTTAAAAACTTTCTGTTTTAAAAGCCTGTCTAAACAAGTAGGTTTTAGATTTAGATTTTAGTCAAGGAAAGATCATGCTGCCAACTTCTTTCTTTCAGTTAGTCTCAAAGGTGCTACAAGATCTCTTGAGAGATCTTGTGGCACCTTGGAGACTAACTGAAAGAAAGAAGTTGGCAGCACAAACTTTCCTAGACTTAAATCTACTTCTTCAGATGCATTTGATGGACTAAATGCCTTTGAGGAAGTAGATTTAAGCCTAGGAAAGCTCATGCTACTAAGTTCTTTCTTTCAGTTAGGGGTAGCGTGATGCCATCCCTGGAAGAACCAGGTGGGCACTGTGGCAACTGCATGCCACAGCCCCACTCCTGGGTTTTGCTGCCACACAAAGAAACAGCACTTCTTTTTGTGGTGGCTTTTCCTGCCCTGCCAGGGCTTTTTGGCACTGCGGCGGCACGCAGTGTCTAAATACTGTGACGCCACAGTGCTGGGATGCTAGCACATGTGTGGGCAGCTGTGCGCTGGCATGGGGGTATGCGCTGTCTGAACACTGCATCCCCACACCACCGTGAAGCTGCCATATTATACCTGTCTCTGCTGGCCCTTAGTCTCCAAGGTGCTACAAGATCTTTCTACATATTGATTCTACAGACTAACAGGGCTATATCATTGAATGTAATCAAACTAGTTTGTGGTTGTGAACTGTCCTCTACTCGACCCCGACTTATGGTGACCTTTTGGAGGAGACATCTTCAAGACACCCCATCCTACATTCCTCTGGTACTCCTGGACTACTCACACCCTCAGAGTCCTACTCATACTGGGAGCAAGCATCACTGAAAGCAGTTGTTACAGAATACTGTAAATCCTATCTGTTTGAGATGAATGGTTTGTTTGTGACATATAACTGGGTATCTGCAATGCATCTGAGGAAGGAGAAGGTCCTCCAAATTTATACTTGTAACCTCTACTGCCTTTTAGTTTCCCTAGGATTATTGTCTTCTAGTGAATCCTGCCTTCTCATGATGTGGCCAAAGTACAATAACCTCAGTTTGATCATCTTGGCTTCCAGGGAGAGTTCAGGCTTGATTTGTTCAAGGACCCTTTTGTTTGCCTTTCTGGCTGTCCATGGGATCCTCACCATTCTTCTCCAGCACTACATGTGAAACTAATTGATTTTCTTCTTATCTGCTTTCTTCACTGCCCAGCTCTCACTCCCATTTATGATGATGGGCAGGTTTGGATGATTCTGACTTCGGTGCTCAGTTATATGTCTTTACTCTTTAGGATATTATCTCGTTCTTTTGTCAGTGCCCTTCCCATTCCTACTCTTCTTCCTATCTCTTGGCTGCTGTCTCTGGTCTTATCAGTTTGATCCAAGGTAGGGGAGCTGTTACTATTTCGATTTCCTCATTGTCTAGGCTGAATGTATGAAGATCCTCTGTGGTCAATATTTTTGTTTTCTTTGTGTTCAGCAGTGAGCCTGCCTTTGCAGCTTCTTCTTTCAACTTCCTTAACAATTAATTGTTTCAAGTCTGTGATGTTTTCTGCTAGTACTATGGTATCATCAGGCTATTTTAGTCCTCCTATCCTCACTCCTTTCCTCCTATCTTCACTCCTATTTCTTCTGAGTCTCAGCTTGCCCTTCGTATGATAGTTTTTGCATACAAGTTGAACAAACAGGATGATAGAATGCAGATTTTGCCAATTGGGAACCATTTTGTTTCTCCATGTTTGGTTTTAGCAGTAGCCTCTTCTCCTAATTAGAGATTTCTCATCAGAGCTATCAGAACTACCATGACTTTAAGAGACTTCCATAAGGTTTTTTGTGTGTGATCTATACAGTCAAATACTTACATAGTTGCTTACATATAATTAAAGTGATATAAGTTCATTACTTTACAGATAATCAGTAAAAGAGCGGCTTAAACCACAGGCTTACATTGGAAAGAGACACAGCATCAAAACAGGGGGAAGAAGCAAGTGGTCTAGAGGTGGGGAAAAGGCTGGTGGGGTGGCTCTCTTCATTTCATTTTGCTTCAGCCTGCAGGGATGGCTTTGGTGACCCTATACATGAGAGGCATCCAAGATCCCTGTCATCAACTGTTCTACTCAGATCTTGCAGATTCAGGGCCCTACTTTCTTGATGGAATTAATCCATTTGTCGTACAGTCTTCTCTTTTTTCTGCTGTCTTTCACTTCACCAAGCATTATAATCTTTTCCAGTGACCATGCCATCATATGATATGTGTGAAGTATGATAATCTGTTTAGTTATCTTCACTTCTAGTGCGATTTCTGGCTTAATTTATGTATTTTTCTTTACAGCTATTCATGATACCCGAGGAACTGTCCTCCAGCACCACATTTCAAATGAGTTGATGATCTTCCTATCATATTTTTTCACTGCCCAACATTGAGTACCATATATAGAAATTGGAAATACAAAGGCATGGACAACCCTAACTTTAGTACATTCAGTGATATATCTTTGTTATTTTTGATAAAGTTTGATAAAGACTTGAGGATCCTGTTTAGTTTCTTCATAGCTTGAGTCCTAGTCTTTTTCTGATTTCTTGGCAGCAGTCTCTGTTTTGATTAATGACTGAGCCAAGGTACAGGAAATCTTTAACTATTTCAATATCTTCATCATCTACTTTAAAGTTATGTCAGTCTTTATTTTTGTCTCCTTAATAGTCAACTGTAACTGTTTTTGCACTTTATTTCCTACCTTTCCTTAGTAGTCATTCCAGGTGTTTGCTGTTTTCTTCAAGTAATGTGGTGTCATCTACATATCTTAAATTGTTCATGTTCCTTCCCCCAATTTTCACACTTCCTTCCTCTGTGGCTAATCTTACTTTCTGTGTGATATGTTCTGCCTATAAATTAAAGAAATAGGGCGATAGCCTTGTCTGATGTCTTTGTCAGTCTTGTTTCTCCACATCATATCCTGACAGTGGTCTCTTGTCCAGAGTGGAGACTATGCATCAGGACAGTCAGATGTGGCATGCTCATTTCTTTTAGCATGACCCATGCTTTCTCATGAGCTACACAGTCAATAAAGCACAGGTTGATTTTCTTCCAAATTCTTTGGTGCATTCCATTATCCAATGTATGTTTACAATATGACCCCTGGTGCCTTTTCCTTTTCTTAATCCAGCTCAGACATCTGGCATTTCTTGTCATTTTTTATTTCTCCCAAGTGTTTTCATTTTTCCACTTCACTTTCTAAAATTGTGGGTTCATATTCAAATATTTCTTCCTTGAAGGAATCTGCCATCCTTTTATTTCATATCATTTATATGTTTCCTCAGTGTACTGTTTCCATATTGATTGGTTTAAGCTTAAAATGATGGGATCTGCCATCCAGCAACATCCACAATTGCCCACTCCTGGCCTAGGAAGCTGCCTATAAGCAACCCTAGCGGCATATTTTTGTTGCTGGAAAGTATGGATGGCGCCTCCCATAACTTTTCACCTTTGGCTGTGGTGGCTAGGACTGCTGAGAACTTTAGCCCAACAACTTCTTGAGAACCACAGTTTCTGGCCATAAAAGACAATATTCCATAATCCAGTTTTTATTTTATTTTATCCCCCCCCCCCCATTTTTTCTGAGAGGAAGAGGGCTTCATGAATCAGTGAGGTACATTGTAAGGGGAACATTTTGCTAATTCCTGTTCTGCTGCACATTGTGCAGTAAAGGTATGTTAAAAAGACCATTGGGAGAGAAAATGACTGAGATGTTTAAGTGTTTGGGGAGGAGAAGGCTTCCCAAGGAAAAAGTGCTATCCTGATGTCCAAGTGGAAGGTCAGGTTCTGTTATGACTCTACTTTCTTACCAGAAGGCAGGAATGGTCAACTTGTTGTGTTGCAGCTCCCACCATCCCTCATTATTGGCTGTGCTGGGTAGGGCTGTTGGGAGCTACAGTTCAACATCCGAACAGGTTCCATATAGATGTTTGCATTGCTGTCCTGTGGTCAGTCCAGCAGATGGCAGCATTTGTATAACCAAAAGGATTTCTGTCCCAATTACATGGTGTTAGAATGGCAGTGATCTGATGATACACTACACTGTCTTCTTTATTGTCTTAGAACAAAATGAAACAAATAAAATAAAAATAGAATAGAATGGGTAGCTTACTAATATGTAGGGTTTAGAACGACCATGGGCTCCTGTGGAATGCTTCTTTTTTTTTTTAAAGGACTCCGTAAGGATCTAGTTCTCTCTCCCCCTTTTGTTTGTGTGTTTCTGTTTTAATGCACTTTAGAAACAAATACTGTAACTGTTGAAAGACAATAAGAAATTGGGTTTTGGTACACTTTCCTTTAGATTCACTGAGATGACTGAAGAATAGGTTGCTTGAGATATATGACTTGAAAGCTTCAGCCTCCCTGTCAATGTACACTGTATTTGAGGACGAATCATTTTAAAATAGCCAAGGATTTTTAAGTTAGGTTGTCTTGGTATCTTGCTTAAGTATGAATGCATAACTTTTATAAGATAATTCTGCATAATACTTGATCCCTTTAGGGTTTTTTTTGTGTCTTGCTAAATACCTTGAACTCAAATCTTAAATCTCTTTTTTTTTCCTGTTCTCCCAAATGAAAATCCCATTTCTACTAAATCTTAGTTTGTAACTGGATTATGTAAAAATGTTCATGTTTGTTAAACTAAACATGTTGAATTTATTTAAAATGCAGAGCTGTATGTTGAATCCCTCTCCTTTGGAAAACAAATTATTTGAGGAACTTCATTGGTGTGCTAATTTTACAGTCCATACTTACAGTCCATGCTTTCTTATCATTTTCAGGAATAATGTTACCAGCATGTCTGCACATTCCTTGCTGTGTGAGAGAATTGCTGTTGCTAAGGAGCTGATCAAAAGGGCAGAAGCTCTTTGCCGGTCCCAGAAAGGTGGCATAGAAGGAGGTTCCAAACTGTGCAGCAGATTGAAAGCAGAGTTAAAGTTCCTGCATAAGGTGGAAGCTGGAAAGGTAGCCATCAAAGAGTCCCATCTGCAGAGTACAAACCTCACTCACCTACAAGCCATCATTGAGTCTGCGGAGAACCTGGAGGAAGTTGCTGCAGTACTTCATGTCTTTACTTATGAAGACAAATATGGTGAAAAGCAGTTCTTGGTAGTGGATGTTGTTGCAAACGGTGGTCACACTTGGGTGAAAGCAATTGGTCGCAAGGCTGAAGCACTGCACAATATTTGGTTGGGCAGAGGCCAGTATGGTGACAAAAGTGTCATTAAGCAAGCAGAAGATTTCCTGCAAGCAAGTGGTCAGCAACTGGTGCAGTACAGTAACCCACATATTATCTTTGCATTCTACAATGGTGTGTCTAGCCCAGTGGCAGAGAGATTGAAAGAGATGGGCATATCTATACGGGGGGACATAGTTGCTGTGGATGCATTGGCAGAGCATGCTAAGGACAACGTCCACTTAAGTTCTAGTGAATCTGATGATGGAAATGAATGCCTTCAAGTGACAAGAGTAGATCGGGACAAATTAATAGCAAGTGTAGCTTTTCCTACAGAAATCAGAGTAGACATGTGCAATAGGGTTAACTTGGATATTACTACTCTGATTACCTTTGTCTCTGCCCTTAGCTACGGAAGCTGTGATTTCATCTTTAAGGAGAAAGTCCTGTCTGAGCAGGCAGCTCAGGAGAGAGAAGAAAGTGTCCTCCCGCTGCTGGAAGAGTTCATGAAGGGCAAGGAGCTGTTTGCTTGTGAATCTGCAGTTAAAGACTTTCAGGTTATCTTAGAAACTTTGGGGGGAGCAGGTGAGAAAACTCGAGCTGCTCGACTCATGGAAAGAATCAGTGTGGTACCAGACCAGCCCTCTGAACGTGCCTTAAAATTAGTGCCTAGTTCCAAAATCAGTCACCGTTCTCTGACAATTTTTGGGACAGGAGATGCTTTAAAGGCTATCACCATGACTGCAAACAGTGGCTTTGTCAGGGCAGCAGCAAACCAGGGGGTTAAATTCAGTGTGTTCATTCATCAGCCTAGGGCATTGACAGAAACCAAAGAATCTTCTGCCACACCTTTACCAGAGCATTGTTTTGGGCCCTGATAGTGCAAATTGCTTACTTTATTTATACTTCATGAAGCAGAAGCACTTTCATAAACAAAACTCTTTAAAAATATGCAACACAATCCAGCCAATGAGTAGTACTAGACTTGGTAAGAAACATGGGGCTACCACTAAATCATTAACCTGCTGAATTTTACTGTTCCTCAGCTGTAACATCTAATACAACTTTTCAATTTGCTGGCATCATTTTGCAGTACAGTTACTGTACTTGCTTTTGCTCCATCCAGCTATTTTCATGCGGTTGACATGCAAATATATAGCTTAGTGATATCTGTATAGGAAGTGCATAGCCTGAACAGTATGGATAGGAACAGGTGGGACTTCCTATGAGATGACTGCTTTAGTGACATCTGTGTATTCCAGTAAAGTTTAGATCTACAAAAGAGCTAAGCACACATTTCACCCTCAAAAACAAAGTTCAGTTTCAAATTAAAGCTCTAATTTCCATGTGGTACTTAAAAGTTAGTTAAGTTCAGCTGGATTGTTTTCAACATTATCTTTGTGGCATAAGGTTTTTATCTTTTCCATGGTCTATTTTGACATGAATAATACATGAAGAGTGTATGCACATGAGTGAGAACACTTGGCAGAATACTTTTTGAAAAACAAGCCAACAACCTAAATAACCAATGTTAAGTCTCATTGATTTACCTATGACAGATTTAAGTACATTAAAATCATCCACTGAAACAGATGTTCTGTAATTTTAAGAAGGTTTGCTTTGGCTGGATTGCTAATTTTTATCTTTATATGGACTCTTTCTCATTCACAGAGTAGTGGCTTCTCTGTAATTTACTTTACTGGACATAATTATGATGTTGACAGAATGCAATATAACATTAAAATGTTACCATTCAAATAGAATCTGCCTGTGTAGCATGTGTAGCCTTGGAAGGTAACTATGGCATTCTAGTTCAGTAGCTGAAATCTGTATGTGGCATAGGAATATATGTTTCAGGGTTGAATATAGTGCTTATTAATGAAATGAAGATGAAATCATTCCAAATGACAGAATGTAAGTGAATCCTACCATAGATACAGGGTTAAGTTCACTCTTAAAAAAAGGTGGATACTAACTCCATTAATAAGTTGAGATCAAATGATATTTTCATACCACACAACTATAGTGCTATAATTCCATTTTAACTGCCATGGCAATATTAAGTGGAATTTTAGAATTTGTTTAGTGGCAGGGGGATTTTGAATCCTCAGACAGAAAACTACTGCCATACCAAACTACAAAACCTGATTCCATAGAATATTGCCAGGACAGTTGAAGTGAACTCATAGTGCTATAACACTGTAGTGTGAAAGAGCCCAGAGAAAGCTATCCTGATTGGCATCAGTGAGAAGCAGAGTGGTGGTTTGCCTCCCACAGGTGGCTCAGTTCATGCTGGCCAGGATGAAAGGAAGAATTTCAAGACTTTTTATTCCAGCACATCTCTCAGAAATGACTTGAAAGCACACAACGACAACAAAACTGTGACTCTGGAGACCAGGGTTTGATTCCTTGTTGAGAAGTGGAAACCCACTAGGTGACCTTGGGCAAATCGCACTCTCTCGGTCTCAGAGGAAGGCAAAGACAAACCCCTTTTGAACAAATCTTGTCCAGAGAACCCAATGACAGGTTTGCATTAAGGTCACCACAAGTTGGAAAAGGTCTGAAGGCACAAAACAACACAGGTAATGAACACAGGAGAGAGGATGGCAAGTCCTGCATAGTGTGCACCTCTTGATCTCTGGAAGTCCTTGCCTAGTGAGTTAAGTTGCAGTCCTTTACACTGCACTGCACCTGGAGTAAGCCTCATTCAACCCAGTGAAACTTACATTCCAGCAAACAGATATGGGATTACAGTGTTAGAAATCTTGTCTATGTACTGGCAACCTGCTTTTGATAGCCATGAGGGTTATAAGTGTGTGTGTGTGTGTGTGCATGTGTCTGTGTCTGTGTACGTGTGCATATTTAAATAGAATACATAGAGATTATGGATACACATTGGGGTCAAACCTTCTCTCCTTCATGCAACATACCATCCTGAACACATTAGACATTGTCTGGATTTGAAAGATAAGCAAGGTTGGCTCTGAGTATGGATGGGAGATCATTCAGGAATATCAGGGATCTCTAGTTAGCACTAAGAAAGAACCTTGCCTGAAATCCTGTAGACCTGTTTTTGTTAGGGTCGACAGTACTGGTTTAAGTGAGCCAATGGTGTTTCTCAGTGGAAAGTATCTTCCAATGAGTCAACAATCTGATTCCCTGGTTCAACAATAGTTTCTTTCGTGGTTATGGATGGAATGTGATTGATCCTACATTAAGCCAGGCTACAGTTACTCCCCTTCTCCATTGGTTTCAATATGGGAAAATTCCAATAAAGAGAAATTTGAGGTTATGGACTATGGAATCATATAGTACTACGGTTCACTTATGCTCTTTCCTTCTATTTGGGAAATATATTGATTGTATTCAGATGTGGCACTGATGCACGGAGTTAATCTGTTTATTCCCACTGAACTTGAATTTTAGAAAGGCTAAATTTATGCAGGATTATGGGCCCAGCTCAGTAAGAAGAACTGAATAGAATATGAGTGGAAATCCTGGAGGGCCTTCAGGAGGTCCTATACTTCACTAGGAAAACCTAATTCCATCTCTGCTGACTCTAAACTGTGTTAACTGATTTATTCCAGGCATTCTTCCCTACACAAAGAGCATGTAAATGCAGCCAGCTTTTGGCACTTCTTTTCTTTGACTAACCTCCACTCAGGTCAAGGGCTCTTTAACAAAGCCACTCCATGTCTCTCCTGTAGAAACTTGACTTCCCATTCACTTTGCAGCTCACTTTCTGCTATTGAATCGCACGATCTTAAGTGGCATGTTTGCAAAGGAGAAGAGACCCTGGAGGCTCTTTGTTCAGCACTTGGCCAGTGGCTGTACCTTGGTCTATAGTGCTCTTATTGTGATCATGTAAGACTCAGAGACATCCCACAAAGGCTTACCTGCAGCAGCAGAAGGCAATTCAGGGTTGAAGGTTATCTGAGGAATTATTTTACCGAAACTTTGTTAGGCAAAATAAGGGCTCCCTTTTTTACATGCTACTGAAATCTGAACCTTCAACTAGTGCTGTTTGCTGCTAGCGTTAAAGAAATGGGTTTTCATTTCTTCAAACAAAAGTAGCTGGCTTTTTTAGTATTTTATAGAAAACAGAGGTCCAAAACACCCTGCACCCGCTACGTCAAGATGGCGGCACCCATCTGTATAGGGCGCTGCCATTTTGATGTACTGATTATGCGCGAGGGGCAAGGCGCATCCGGAAGCGCCGCCCCTCGTGCGTAATCGCAGCGCGATTACGGCACCTCTTGGGCCCATCTGTAATGCGCCGTACAGTCTTCTCTGTCAGAGAGCTCTGGTGTCATAATAAACTACAATTCCCAGGATTCCCTAGCACTGAGGCAGGGCAGTTAAAGTGGTCTCAAACTGTATTATTTCTGCAGTGCGTTTTGGATCAGAGTTCATGGCACTGAATAATGTGTGTGATGTTATTATCTGGGTCAGAACTCTCTAATTAAAAACTCTGTGTGAGGAAACGTCACCTGCTTGAAAATACTGCCTTGTTTTGGGATTATCAAAGGAAGAAAAATACTTTGCACAACATGGAATAACCAGACCTCTGGGAATAACTCTGCCGTTGTTTCAGTGTGTAGGTATGCATGTATGAGAGACACATGTATGAGAAAAAAGACATAGAGTAAATAACAGTGCCTCTGTTATTTACTCTATGTCCCTTCGCTCATGCATGTGTCTCTCATGCATGCACACCTACACACTGAAACAACTGCAATGTTACTCCCAGAGGTCTGGTCATTGGGGAGTTCTGGTTATTCCATGTTATGCAGAATACATGTTTTCTGTATTTTATAGAGTGCAATCTGCTGTCAAAGTTTGGGAGGTGGGAGTAAGAAGAGAATTAACACAGTAGAAATAATACAAACCAACTATGTGATTTCCAATATGTTACAGTTTAATAAATAACAAAGTGAAGCACAGGAAATATAAGGCATAAGTGTTGATTTAAATTTTACTGAAACCCAACCAATTAGCTTTAAGTCTTGTTAGTTCTGAAACTACAGAGAATCTTGGTATTTCCATTTATTGGAGAGCTGCTTCAATCAAGCCAAAGTAATCAGGAAGACTTCAATGCTACTCCTCCTTCTGGATTCCTTTTCTTTTTATTCTAAAGACAAACATATGAGACAAAGCTATAGAGCACCGAGAGGCAAGATTGCAAAGTAAATAATTACAATGGAAAAGAAAGTGTCCACAGTTTCCAAACTTAAGTTCCTTTTGCAAATTCAATCATTTCTCTTCCAAAACTTGACACAGTACTATATAGATTTGAATTGTCCATCCCAAAATAACTGGCATATTTATAATTATTATGATTACCGTAAGAAGGTTTTACTATATTGTGTATGAATTTGTTAAGTGAAATTTGCTATTACAGTTTTAAAAGTGACTCTTTTTTTGGTGTGTGCTTTTACTACCATGTTCTCTAAAGTTAAAGGAGGCTGTGTTGATGAGAAGATGAGATCTCACTGTGTTTAACTGCTAACATTTCTGATGTGCTGTGGTGAGTAAGTATGGTTCTAGTAACCTGTTGTTGCCTAGTATTGTATTCCTATCTTTGGTAATTTTCCTGATAAGACACCCCCCTATATGTGTATCAGCTGCAAAACAATTTGAAATCCTGAAGCGAGCAATAGGGCCTTTCGATATTTGCAAGCAGATAAAAGTCAGTAAAATCTTTTTCTGTAAAATGTCTGCTTGTCTTGAATTTGTTAGAGGCAAAAAATGCTGCCAGAAAAAATGGCAACACTCTTGGATATATAGAGTCATCCCCAGAGCGAAGTTGACAGCTCTAACTCTAGTGTAAGTATAGTTTTCAGAAAGGGATAGACGGTTATTAAGGAGCTGTAAATACCTTAAGGCACCACATCTGAGACTGGAAGCTAAGTAGAATCAACCCTGATTAATACTTGGGTGAGAGACAGCCAACAAATATTAAGTGCTGTAGGCTATATTTCAGAGGCAAGAACTGGCAAAGCCACCTCTGAATATTTCTTTGCTAAGAAAACCCTATGAAAAAATTCATAGAGTCACTATACATTGACAGAAAACTTGAAGGCACATGTATACAGCTGGCTGTTAAAGAATGAGTGAAAAAAGGATGGCTGTATTATACCTAGAAAAGCATCCAGGATTGCTGCACTTCTCACAATAGTGCAAGGATGGGCTATTTTTGCTCACGCCTGGTGTGCAACACCCACAAACACCCTGGAAAAAAATATTTTGGCTTACAAAAATGATGGATCATGCATGTTCCAGAATCCAGAAGAGGGGAGGGGTGTTGTCTTTGCCATTGGTTTTGGCTCCTTTGCATCCGTTTTAGGCCAATGAAAGACTTGTTAAAACAGCATGCAAAAGGATCTTGTAGTACCTTTGAGACTGTGCAAATGAATTGTAGCATAAGCTTTTGTAAACTTGGGGCTTGGACAGACAGGCTAAAATAAAGCTGCTTTGGGTCACTTTGGCGGTATGCTGTTTAATGATGCATGCGTCCTAAGAGGCCAAAAGCCACACTTCAGTCCTAAGGACTGGAGCATAGCTTTGGTGCAGCTTCTGGCCTCTTAAGATGCATGTATCATTTAAACAGCATATCTCCTAAGTGACCCAAAGCAGCTTTATTTTGGTCTGTCTGTTCGGGACCTTGGCCTACAGCAATGTCTCTGAATTCTACCTCCTTCTTTAAACATATCTTTTTTTCCCTCCAAAGGCTTACACAGAAATGGCAAAATATGCTCTCCAGAGGCTTCTCATGGAATAATGTGCCTTGGGAGGGGGGGGGGGGGGCAATTTTTTTTTACAGGAGTCAGTGGTGCATTGAAGTTTCTGGCAGACTGCATGCAGCCCACAAGTCCCACTTTGCCCACCCCAGCAATAATGCAAACAATATGTAGAATTAGTATGCAAAGTATACAATGAATTTCTTCTTCTTATTCATCATTTATACCCCAGTCTTCAGCCACATTTTGAATTTTGAATTTGAATTCTCAAATTTCTTGCTGAATTTTCTTGGGGAAAAATAGACGGTACTATTGTATTGCAAAAAGTACCTCTGCTTTGCTTTCTTTATGATATTACATGTTCTCACTATACAGCACTAAGCTTGTTTCGCCATCAGTGAAGACTCTACATGAGGGCAATGCTGCTGAGCTGAATGCCGTTTTCCCACCAGTTTCATCTATTGTTTCCATGTTGCAATGGAAACATAGGGCATGTTCTCTTAAATCTCTCAATTCACTGTGAGAATTATGAATTGTGCAACAGTCCCTTCTTGGGCCCCATCATTACAACTCTGTCCCCCCCCTCCTGTGGTGAGCCACAAGCAGGAAAATGTAGACACATGTAGGATTATTCTGTATGGCTGTAATCTTGTACATATTAGTGGTGGGAACTCTCTGCCTTTTTAGATTTTATTGCACTTCAATTCCTAGCATTCCTCACTATTGGTTATACTAACTGTAGCTGCTTGGGAGTTGTAGTACAATGAGCTGAAGGGCTGCAAAACTCCCATCTTGGGTTCCCATTGATTCAGTGAGTCTATTCTAGCTGGGACTAGGCCAAAATTTGATCATTTAGAAAAGTTCTACCTTTTGTCTCATTATGACTTGGGGTCTGTACTAGATGGAAAATACTGCCTGACGAAGAACGTGCATATTTTTTGGTTCATGTTTAGATTCAGAAAATGTATAGTAATGTATATTATTCTTGCCACAGTGAGTGGCATTCTAGTGTTGGGTTTCTCATATCTTGTAATCTACAATGTTATATAATTTAGCAATATGAATTGAAAATATTGCATTGAGTTTTCCTAGCCTACAGGTGAACATCATTTACTCAGAGTCTGTGTGGGGACACCCAGGCTGCACCTACACTTCAGAATTAATGCAGTTTGGCACCGCTTTAACTGTCATGTCTGGATGTTATGGAATTCTGGGGTGTGTAGTTTTGTGAGAGATTCTGCATTTAGAGCTCTGGTGCCACAGCAAACTACAAATCCCAGGATTTGTATGACAGTTACACAACAGATAAAATAGTATCAAACTGCATTGATTCTGCAGTGTAGCAGCAGCATCAATATGTTATGACCACGGTTCACCTGGTGAGTTGTAGTAAGTACTGCAGGTGGAGAGTAGAGACTTCTCCATGATGTCAGTCCTCAAGCAACATGGAGACCAGTTGGGAGGTAAGCTGTTACTAACAAGGGAAGAACAATTGCAGAATTAACTTACTTAACAATTCTGGTGCTGGTTGTAAGCCCGATACTGTGCTTGCCTCTTTGGTTGCATCTCCAAGTGGTTTTTCAGTAAACAGTGCATTTGAAAAATCTTCAGACAGTATGCTGATTTCTACTTCAGGTTCCTCACTTGGCTCTGTGCTTGGCTCCTCACTTGCCGCTTCACTTGACTCTGTATTTGGTTCAATGGTTGGTTGGCCTTCTCCACTGAATTCCCCACTCCCTTCTCCACTTCCAACTCCAATTGGCTCTCCACTTGCTTCCCCACTTCCTTCTCCACTTGCATCCCCACTTAAGCCTTCCGTTGGCTGCATACTGGGTTCCACACTTGGTTCTGCACTTGGTTCTGTTCCACTAATGGGTTCCTTGCTTGACTCAATAGTTGGCACATCACTTGTTGCAGTGCTTGGTTCCTGGGTCACTGGGGCAACAGATACTTCTGGAACATCAGAAACAAAAAGTGTGTGAGAAACTCACTGTGATTGAATATCAAGTACCTAAATAAGATGTGCAGTTTCTGTCCCACACTAGAAATCATGAGGTTCATCAAAGTGTTGAAAATTTACAAAGCAAGAGTGCATATGCATATCATCAAACTGTTAGCATGCATTAATCTATTAAACATACTTCCTGGTTTAGGAATATAAGAAATGCTTAGCTCAGAATTATTGGCAAAAATACCACGAACCAGCAGATAAAAGGTAGGCCATTGGGAACTGGCCAGTCCATCGTCTATTTTTTGTTCATCCCCATTTTACTATAGTAGCAGTAATTAATAATTATTTCATGAAATTATTGAATTGTTTAATGAAAGTCTTGGTGGTGAGGTTGTTCCAGCACCAAGAACGAAACGTAAAATAGCACTGGCTTAAAAAATAAATAACGGATTTCAATCTTCTCCATAATATTAATAGATACTTTTATTTTTTAATATTTATATTCCACCCTCTGCCACAAGATCTCTTACAAAAACAGTTGGCATAGAACAAATGAATAAAGTTTAACAAAATGAACACCAATAACTATATCAATGATAAAATTGCCTAGAGCAGTGCTTTTTAGAATGCATTTAGCTTACCTTGTATAATCAGAATAAGCGCTAAAGCAGAGAGGATGGAGCTTTTCCCCAGCATTGTTTTAGTGTTATTTCTTGTGGAAGTATAAGCACCAAAAGAAACAGTCTGATATATCCTGGGGAAAGAGTGCTTTGCCTGTATTTATTGAGGGAAATCCTTAGCTTTTATCTATTCCAACATCTTCTCTCCGCCTTCAAAGGGAGACGCAAGATAAGATGCCCCACCCCTTATGTTCAGATCTGAAAGTTGCCCCTGGGATGACCATTCCCCCTGGTAAAATTCCGTGTCACTATTGCAGTGTGAGATAACCCTTATACAGGAAAATTACACCTGTTTGTGTGAGGGACAGGCACAGTCATGGAACAGACTCTGTAACAATAGAACAAGGCCCATAATGATTGCTTCCGGCAGTGCTGGTTTCTCAAGGCTGCCCAGTAATCCCACTGCTCTCTGGATGAGTGTGTCCGATACTGAAGATCTGACAATTGACCAACAGAAAATGCCTCTAGGTAGCTGGTGTCAGGTGAAGGGTCAGTGTAGGCTGTGCTTCATTTTTTACAGTTTCATTAGAAATTGATCCTAGTGTTGGAATTACCAAAGCGAGACGGGAGTAGCTGTGCTGGTTCACGAAAGGAAAACAGCCCAGTTGATTGGGACCAACCCAAATGCCTCAAAAGTGTACATGCTTTCTATGTTCTTCAGAATTCTATCAAGAAAAGCAGTGTAAAAATGATGAAGGGAATGGTGGAATTGCACTCCTACATTAAAAACGGAGATGGGCTCTATCTCACTGTGTGCTTTCTCTTTCTTTTTGGTGCTTTAAATGTCTTCACTGGATCCTATTTTCATATAAATTGTTCACCTTTTGTTCAAGACATAAAGGATTGTGCTTAACACTTTTGGTCAGAAGTAGCTCTTTGGATGCAAGAGAAATTTCTCCTGAAAATGTACGTAAGTAGAAAAATATTAAATCTCGTGGTTCCATCCAGAACAGTTGTTTCCCGAACTGCTATTTTTCCATTATCACTCCCAATGCCCCCTTTCTGCTGCTGCTTCCTTCTTATATTAGTCACATCTATTCTCCTAACATGAATCTGCATTAGGAGGGTTCAAATGAACCCACCATGGAATGGTGTCGTGTGGTGGTAAATGTTGATTTAGGCTGGCATGACACTCCCCTTAACCATGCTCAAAGGTGATCAGTAACCATAACTATGTCTATGAAATATGTATGGTGTAAACATGATGCACACCCAATGATAGGTTTGCTTTAGGGTCGTCGTAAGTCAGAAGTGACTTGAAGGCACACAACAACAACAATAACAACAACAAACACACAGAACTTTGCTCTTATCTTTATTTGTACTCAAAGTAGATAACCCTTGGGTTGAACTCTATATCATATAACACAAGACTTCCAAAATATTCACACTTGAATACCAAACCAGTAGAGGTACCTGACAGTTAAATTTACAAGTCATGACTTCCCTCTGGCCCATAGTCATCCTGGCACACGCCCCACTGAACTCAGTGATGCTTAATTCTGATTGCATCTAACTTGTACAGTATGTTGCACTTTAAATAAAAGAACGTCAGTCAGCTGAAGTGCAACCTTTTAACATTTTATTAGAAATGCAAAGTCTTTAAAGGGAACGCTGATATTTATGTCGCTATCCTTACGAAGCAGGATGAACTCCATGAAAAAAGGAAGGAATTGTCCAGTCCAGTTATTTTTCTCACTCCCTGACTTGGAAGTTTATTGCATACCTTTTTTCCCCTGTTATGGAAATTAGAAGGGGCCGTGTGCGATCTGGAAAAAATAGATTTTATTGTACAGCAAATCATCCTCAATATGGCCCCGTTCTGTCCCCCAGCGCCAAGCCGTCCCTATTCAGTGTTGAGGCGCATCAAATTTTCTGGTTGGAAATCTTCCGACTGAGGAAAATGGGCCCCCTCAGCACTGAATGGGAACGGCCTGGCACTGGGGGATGGAACGGGGCCCTTTTGAGGACAATTTGCTGTGCAATAAAATCTGTTTTTTCCCGGTCATGGTGTCCCCCAGCATCCCCTTCCAATTCCTATAACGGGTGAAAAAAGGAGTGCAATAAGCTTCTTGCTCTGTGTGACACTTTTGCAACTGGTACTAGCAAGGCTTACACTACAGGCTTTATCATCTTGTTTTCTTGCCACTGTCCAGTGGAGTTGGGGGAGGTTGTGAACTAACTTGCCACTTGACACATTTCCTGCTGGGGAAGGAAGAGTCCTGCAGCTATGCTTCTTTGCATTCTTGTTTGACTGCATTTCTGCTCAATCCATTATTTCCTCAGCTGCTGCTTTTTCATTATCACTCCAGATGCTTTCCCCTTGTACCTGCATCTTTCTTAGGTTTTCCTACCACTTAGGTCCAGGATATCTGAAAGGCTGTATCTTCCCATGTGAACCTGCCTGAGCCTTATGATCTTCAGAGGGGGGCTTTCTCTCCATCCCACCCACCTTCATAGGCTAGTCTGGTGAAGACACAAGAGAGTACCTTCTTGGTGGTTGCTCTTAGGCTGTGGAACTCTGTCCCAAGGGATTCATGATTAGCATTCTCTGCTCCTTCTTCACTCACAGGAAAAGACCTTCTTATTTAAACAGACTTTTCAATCCTTAAGTGTTTGGGGCAGAGGATGTCCAATTGTTAGTGCTTTGTATACTATTGATCATAGTGTACACCTGATGGCATTAGGATTCTGGGCCACCTGGTGGCATTTGAATTTGGAGACATAATGATATAATGGAAGAATGGACCCAGAAGATAATGCTAGGGGGTAACAGTTCTTGTTATGTGCCTTCAAGTTGACTCTGACTTATGGTGATCCTATCATTGGATTTTGTTGGCAAAATTTATTCAGTGGAGGGTTGCCATTGCCTTCCTCTAAAGCAGTGATGGTGAACCTTTTACAGACCGAGTGCCCAAACTGCAACCCAGCCCCATTTATTTATTGCAAAGTGCCACGTCCTTCTGGCTTTCTAGTAAGAAACTCTAGCAAACTCTGTGCTAGGGAGACAGCATGTGTGCCCACAGAGAGGGCCCTGAGTGCCACCTCTGGCATGTGTGCCATAGGTTCACCATCACTGCTCTAAAGCTAAGAGAGCATTACTTGTCCAAGGTCACCAATGGGTTTCTGTGACCCTTATCACATGAGCAAAATTTGAAGTTATCCCAGGGTCAATGTGAAGGCAATGCAGGGGCAATCAGGAGCCATCTTAAACACGATTGGGGGTCATTCCAGGGTTAGGTAAATCCTCTTTTCCCCTGAATTTACCTAACCCTGGAATGACCCCCAATTGTGTTTAGGATGGCTCCTGTTTGCATTTGGCGTCATGTGATAAACAAATTTGAAACTTTCCCTAACCCTGGATTGATCCTGGAATGACCCCCGATTGTGTCTCAGAAGGCTCCTGATTGCATTTGGCATCGTGTGATAAAAAAACCTTGAAAACCCATTACCTTCACATTGTCTTCACATTGACCCTGGGATAACTTCAAATTTTGCTTGTGTGATAAGTGCCTTTGGCTGCAAGAGGATCTGAACACTACTCTTCCAGAATCCTAGTTCAACATGCAAGCCATTACACCATGCTGGCTCTCAAAATCAGCCTACATTGCTCATATGTCAAGCGAGTATGGCCTGATAGCCCAGCCATGTTGAGTCAACTATTCTACATAATGGCCATTAGTTTTTTGATACCTCAGAATTTCTGTTCATCTCCTATGCTGTTTATATTTGTCAAAGTATGGAAACGAGATACCACAGAAAGTATCTGATTAATTTACAAGCTTAAATGTGATCTACAAAAAACAGATCTTCTGGAAGAAATCTGTTGAACTGAATGGAAGTGAGCAACAGGTTCTAATAGGCTTTCACTCCATCTGAAAGCCAAGTTTGCATCTGGGCAGTTCTGCTGGACCTGCTGCTGTCAAAGGAGTTGCAGATATAGTTGTCAAGGAGTACCTGTTATCAGTTTAGACTGGTTTTCCAAAATGACCCTATGTAGAAAAGGTGAAATTAGCATATACTTGTCTTAGTTATATACAGAGTATTGTAATAGGTGTGCCTTTGAGGATGGTTCAGAAGCTTCAGCCTACTGCAGAATGCTAGATGGGAGACCAGGCCCCCTTTCACACTACACAGTTATAGCACTACTTTACGTTCCAGGGTTCTATGCTATGAAATCCTGGGATTTTCTCTTTGTAAAGGAATATTTAATTTTTTTAGAGAGCCAGTAGGATGTAGTGGTTTGAGCATTGGACTATGACTCTGGAGACGGGTTTGAATCCCTGCTTGGCCATGGAAACCCAGTGGGTGACCTTGGACAAGTCATACTCTCTCAGCTTCAGAAGAAGTCAAAGGCAAACTTTATCTGAACAAACCTTGCAGGGTCACCTTAGGGTCACCATAAATCAGAAGAGACTTGAAGGCACACAACAGCAAATTTAAAATTCTTAGCTCATGAGCTCTAGGACATATCCCCCCAAATTTTCATAAATGAAAACTGAGACATGTATGGATGTATGGACATGAATGTGGTCAAGGTAGCAAGAGTTATTAATGAGGAAAAAATACACGACTCAGGAGAGGCTGTTGGAGAGGACTACTGGGAAGGGCAAGATTCTTCCACTTCTTTGCACTTTGAACTCTTTGCAGCAAGTGAAGTTAACTGATGACAAAGGGGGAAAGTAGGAGAAAGAGAATGAAACTGGGACATTTTAAAAGCAGTTGAAAAAGTGGCATGAGGGGGGGGGGAGAGAGAGAGAGACTGACTCTGACTGTTATGGGGCGAGGAAAGTATACATGCTGTTGCAGATTAAGAAACAGATAAAATCTAAAGAAATTATGTATATTGATAGTATAGAATGTATTTTATGTGTGTATACACACACACATACATGCATAATAAATCAAAGGGGAAATAGTTAATAATATACATAATGAAATATATAACAATTAAAAGATTAAAAATTATAATACAATATCTGAAATTATAATATTTATATAAGAATGAATAGGAATGACTGATGAAGTATGAAAGGATATTCATAAAATGTAGGCAAGGAAGTCATTTTAGTCTATTGGTTTGGTGTTTGTATGTCTGTAAAAATGGTATATGTTGTATTTTTATGTGTTGAAACGTGTTATTTAACTATATTATTATTCAAAATTCAAAAAAAAAAATAAAAAATGGGACAATGGGGCATTGGAGGGTGTCCTTAGTGTCTCACCAAACCAAACCAAACAAACCGCCCCCCCAAAGGATTCCATAGGATGCAACCACAGCTAGAAGAAAGAGGAAACCATAAAACTCTACTGGTATAGTGTTAAAGGATCCAAGGCACGTTACAGACGGGCCTAAGAGGCGCCATCCTCGCGCCGTGATACGCGCAAGAGGTGGCGCTTCCGGACGCGCTTTGCCCCTCACGCGTAACTAATACGTCAAGATAGCGGCGCCCTATACAGATGGGCGCCGCCATCTTGCGTAGCGGACGCTCTGTGTCCGCACGTACAAACCCGGAAGAGACGTCGTGAGTGCGCGCTTTGGCACTCGCGGCATCTCTCTCAGGTTCCTGGAAGGACGCAATTTGCGCGCTCCTTTTTTCCTCCGTGAGGGAGTCACGGGGTTTGGCTGTTGCAGCTCCCTCACGGAGCAAACAGCAGCGGCCCAAGCCCCCCTTTTGGGCGGTCTGTAATGGGCCTAATTGATTGAAGTATAAAGGTAAAGGTATTCTCCCTGTTGACAAGGTTGTCAAGTCCGTGTCCGCCATAGTGGGTGATACTCATCTCCATTACAAAGGAAGATCTAGCAATTGTTCAAGACTGCTCGTGGTCGTGTGGCCAGTAGACTGCACGATGCTGTTACCTTCCCCTGAGAAGTGGTACCTATTTTATCTACTGAACGTGATGCTTTCGAACTGCTAGGTGGCAGACGTGGGACGAGTGATGAGCTCACCCCAATCAGCCACCCGTCCTTGAACTGACTGCCAACTCGATCTTGCAATCAACAGAGTCACCTTAACCACTTGAGCCACCCATAGTGTTAAAGGACTCCAAGTGACTGAAGTATATAGCACCTGTTTTTTTCAGCGCACAACAGTCATTGCTTCCATGTTCAATATTATAGTGATCTTTTAGGAAATGGTGCTTAGTCAGCTGTTGTTAAACTGAAACTATTATAACCCTATTCAGTGGTGTCCCTGAGGTTGGTCCCTGGTTGTGGTGGGGAGTGGACTGTTTTGCCCTCTCCCTACCTGCCCTCCCAGCTAGATTGCTGCAGCACCTTCCCTCAGAAAGGCCTTCAAAA
>NC_056527.1:66024740-66037880 GCF_019175285.1 Sceloporus undulatus | reverse complement strand
GGCCAGTCCTCTGTAATTGATAAAAATGAATTCATAGGAAAAGGTCATAGTCAACTCAGTGCTTTCATTTTATATTTTCAAGAGAAGTTGGTTCACATTTAACAAGGCCATCTTGGGTCATGCTTGGAAAAATGGAAGTCTATCCACATTTTGATCTATGAATGTAGCCTCTAATCATCTTGTTGATTATGGACAAAGACATGAAATCAATTCAGGTGATAAATGGATGAAGAATTTGGGAAGAACAAGGTAATATGGCACTCAAGAAGAGGGGAACATTTATTTTGTTGGCTGGACAGGTGGTTAAACACATCTACTGCAGTAGCTGTTGTCATCATTCCTTCTAGGGCCCATGCCCTATAGCACACAACAGATGTGGAGAATTTTCCCAAACCCTAAAGTGCTTGTAGACTGTAGAAGATTCACTATGGTCCTTGAGATTTCCCCCATTCTGGCCTTGTGCCACCCACTGTTGCTGTCACTAGCAACAAGAAGGTTTATGAATAACAGCTCTGGCACTCTGTGTCTTGCCTTGCTCCAAAGGGCATCGATCAATGTGCCTCTGGATTCTCTTTTCTCAACTTCCAGCAAGGCTATTGTACTGCATTGCACACACACCAGCTTGACCACCACTTGTGAAATTGCCAGTAATGAGTTGTACAGGCTTTAGCCTCTTGACCTAGAAATATCAAACTCTCTCTGCCTCCACTCACCTGAAGCACAGGAGCTCTCTGAGACTTTGGGCAGCAGCCTGACACCTCTCTTGGCTATCTGCTTGTTGCATCACCCTGGTAGTGGTTTCTCAAGAATGGTCTTTTCCAGCTCTGGTTGTTTGTCTGACTTCAGCCTGATTGAAACAAGAGAGCTGTGAGACCCTTAACAGGAATGAATGCATAATTATTGATAATCTTTCAACCTTTGAAGATTTGGGCCTGGTACATACCACCCCAAAAGGGCAGGCTGAACGTGGCCTGTTTTCTTGTGGAAGGACACAGCAGCAGTCCAACTGTGTGGCATCTCTCTATCCCAAAAAGAACCCAGAAAACCCAAGTTCTTCTTGGGATGCCACTCGCAATCATGAGTGCACCATTGGCACATTTGTGATGTAAGTGACACATAGTGACATCTATATGCTGCGTGTCGCTTACATCACTATGGTGGCCCCAGTGTGGATGGGAGGCTGCCATGATGGCAATGGTAGCATATTCTAGGGTTCTGGATTGTGTGGTTGCTGCGCGCTCTGGAATCCTAGAATCAGTGCCACCACACCGCTTCTCACCCATCTGTCTCGGGCCTTGTTCTGTATCACTGACTAAATAAAGACAATAATGACCGCTTTAGTATCAGTATCAATTAATATATTCCAATTTTGGACAATGAGACTGTTTGAGATGTTGTGAAGTGGGCTGGAGAGTAGAGGAGAAGTAGAAGCAACAGTATGACAGTTAAAGGATAGTTATTTTAAGGGAATGAGCTAGAATTAGGGCTTTAACCGTCTGGGAGGTGCCTGGTATTGTTTATGGTTCTGGCTAGCTGGGATGAGGGAGGTTAGGAGAAAGTGGGAGCTCAGGGGAAGATTAGGAAAGAAGACAATTGTTACTAAGCAAACTTGGAAAGACAGCAATATTATCTGCTTAAAGGAAAGCCTTGAAATAAAAGCGGACTCTGCTCCTTTAGCATTGCTTTACTGCCAGTGCTTGTTTTGGGTAAGGACTAATGGGACCCCACGTATCTAAACCCACCCATGTACTTTTACAGTGGGCCTTTGGCATCCACTAGGGTTTGGTTCCATGATCCCCTGTGAATACCAAAATCCGTGGATATTCAGGTCCCATTACATATACAATGGTGTAGCAAAAAGGTGCCTTTTATATAAACTAATAAAATCAAGGTTTGCTTTTTGGAATGTATATATTTTTAGAATAGTTTCAAATCATGGATGAAGAATCTGTGGATATGGAGGGCTGACTGCATCCCCCCCCATTTGTTTGTTTGTTCATTCATTTGTTCATTAATTCATTCATTATCTCTCCTCCTCCCCACCCGCACACACTTTTTGTCTTGACATGGGACCCCAGGTGGCTTACAACACACTCCAGTAATTTTAGCTTTCTTTTCTCATGTGATAAGGCTCATAGTTTCATTTACGGGTGAGAAATAAGAAGCAACCTGGTTACCTCAATAGTTTCAGCCTTAATCATAGTTAGTCAATTTCCTGTTTCGAGATATTTTCCTCAAAGCAGAGAGAGAACAGACCTGCCGACTGGCCTTTCCCCTGGGGGAGTCTTCCGATCCCCCTTGAGTTTTGTCATTCCTTTGGAAGTTTTCCTGGGTTTAGTGTTTCGGAAATAGGCAAACCAGGAACATGTTTAGTGTGTGAAGCAACAACTCCATTTTCTTCTCAGATATGGAGATTTTGAAATGAACTCAGGACATCTTGAACTAGCTGCCGGCTAAGGTTTATAGATATTGTACAAACTACTAGGAACCATTACAGCCAAGGCAGGGAAAGTATTTCCAGTCTGCAATATTATTGTGGAACTTTAGAGCGACAACAGAGCAGTTAAGAACAGGTGTAGCTTCTTCCAGTTCCCAGAGACTCTGAAACATACAGCTTTTAAATAAAATTTTAAGCAATGTAAATGGATCTGCAGATGTGCACACACTAATGCAGGTTGTATGTTTACAAAAGCAATATCCATCTGGCTTCCCCAGTGAGAGTATGAGTGACTGCCTGTGTGAGCGGGTGCATTTGTTCACACAACAACAACAGTATAAAAGCACTTATGATGAGGAAAGTTAAGTTTTTCCCCTCCCAGTTTGAAAAATGGCTTATGGCAGAACGGCACATGATAGCTCAGCTAAACAAATGAACAATCCTCTTCCCTAGTGGCATGATCCAGGGAATTGTGGCTGACCAGCAGGACTCTTTCTACCTGTGTTGAGATTAATTTGTTACAACAGTTGGCCCCATGGGTTTTGATCCCTCCTCTCCCTGGATCAAAAGGAAATACTGCTTTAGCTGGTGCACCGACTGGGGAAATGAGTTTTTGGATTACAACTTCCAAAACTCTCAGCCAGCATGGCTAGTAGTAATTTTTTTGCACCTGAAGTGTAAAATCAAAGGGATAAATCCAAAATAAATCCAATCTGGAGTAGACCCCCAGAAATATATGTGATTTTAATTAGTTGTAACAAGTCCGTTCATTATGCTGAGTAGATTTAGCCTCCAATCACAACTTTTTCATGCCCATTTAAAAACTACTTACAGGTTTGAAGACCTGATGAAGAAGAATAGGCACCCTCTTTTGAATTAGCCATGAAAACCAAAAAAGTTATGTTGTTCTTTACCAGTAGAATTCAGAGATATAGCCATGTCTCAAAGGTGCTACAACATCTCTCTACATACTGGTTCTTTACCGGCAATAGTAGCAGGTTACATATAGATTTACCATCCCTTTAGCAGACATCTTTCGTTTTAGGGCAGGTGTTCCCCCATCCTGCTTGGATCACAGGCTTCCCACTTCCCAGGTCTCTCCATCTCTAAAATGTTTTTGTGAGGATTGCACATATGTGTGCTATAAATTCTTTTTATGCTTTTTGAATTTTCTTCGAATGTTTTATGTTACCAAGAATCCTCTTGGTCATTTTCTGGATGCGTGGTACTGTGCCATTATGAAATTATAAATTAGTCTTTTTTTAACCCTTTCAAATATATTTTTGCTTTAAATAAGGGGGAAGTGGACACAGAATTAGTGGAGAAGAGGCAATATGGAAATGGTACACTAGGCAACTGAAATTTGTGTGACACATCATTATTTATTTTATTAGATCCTGTCCTTCTGACTAATCCATGGCAGCCTATACACGGCTGTCACATTTCCTCAGCTCTAGTCACTTACTTTGTGGTACTGGTGTATGTGCCCATTACCATTAATATTTCTATGGGGTTTATCACACAAAGGAGGCATTTATCCTGTGAATATCCTGGAAAAATAGTGTAATTACTTGAAATGATTTCACATGACATAGCACAAAACCCGCCATTAAAGTGGTCACAAAGAAGCATTCACACACATCTTTTTACTTTTGGGATTTCACTGACAATGCATTTCCGATATCACTTTATTTACACAATTGCGTGTGATAATAGTTTGCTCAATTCCTCACCATTTTTGCTCTATTTTGGGATGCTTTAAATGCACTTTTATCTCTCTCTAATGCCAGAATTAACCCCAATGTGATAAACTCCTATCTCTGTTACACCTTTGTTAGGGGCTTGCTGTGATGAGTGAAATGGTAGCTTGTTTTGATGGTGAGCGGTTCAGCTGGCAGCCTATGAACAGAGTACCCCTATCCTCCAAGTGTGGAACACAGCATAGTAACTGTAGGGAGTAGAGTGGAATGCCTTAATTAGCATTGTAGTGGAGAGAGGTCACCAAGTATTTAGAATCCTCTGAGATTGTACGCCATGAGCAGGGTTACTTTATCCATTTTATTGTTTGTATGTACAGTGCTGTGTAAATCTACAGCGCTATATAAATAAACAACAACAACAACAATAATGTTTAAATATGACAGCATCTAAACATGCATCTAAACTGGTTGGTGGCTTGCACTATAATTTTATCAGAATCAGAGTTGTGAGAGAAACTGGAAGATGAATTTTGGTAATATTTCCAAAGCTATAAGGTCTCTGATGACTATTCATTGTTGTCTGTGAAATGCGTCACAGATCCTGTTGAGTCACCCCATTTGTTCATCAAAAGGCCACTGGGACAATAATGAGTGAGCTGTATTTACAGAGTTATCTGCTCCTGGCCATTCCACTTTAGCTATAGTCTGATTATCCAAATCTAGAGGCTTAAAGAAGGAAGAGAAGGCAAATGTTGTTGTTGTTGTTCTGTGACTTCACATCATTTCTGACTTAGGCTGACCTGAAGGTGAACCTATCACTGTTTCACTCAGCAAGATTTGTTCGGGGTGGTGGTGGTGGTGGTTACCTTTACCATCTTCTGAGGCTTAGAGAATGTGACTTGCCCAAGGCCATCCTGTGCATTTCCATGGCTGAGCAGGGATTTGAACTCTGGTTTCCATTTCATCATGCTGGCTCTCAAGCATAGGATTCTTAATTTCTGATTCTCTCCTATGCTATTGTTGTTGTTATTTGCCTTAAAGTCATTTCTGACTTATGACAACTGGAAGGTGAACCTATTACTTGTTTTCTGGGCAAGATTTGTTCAGATGGAATTTCCGTTTGCCTTCCCTTGAGGCTGAGAGGCTGTGGTCACCCAGTGGGTTTCCATGGCAAAGCAGGGATTCGAACTTTGGTATTCAGATTTGTTGTCCAACACTCAAACCACTAAACCACACCGTCTCTCTTTTATGCTAGGTGGCTCAGCAGTTAAGATGTTGACTGTAACGACTGCAAGATTGGCAAGCTAAGACTTCAAGGTTCAAGTGTCGGATGACGGAGTGAGCTCCTGTCACTAATCTGAGCTTCTGCCAACTTAGCAGTTTGAAAGCATGTAAAAATGCAAGTAGATAAAAAGGTAACGCTTCAATGGGAAGGTAACAGCGTTCCATGAAGTCATGCTGGCCACATGATCACAGAGTCATCTTTGACAACGCGGGCTCTTTGGCTTAGAAATGGAGATGAGCACTGCCTCCTACAGTTAGACACAACTTGACAAAGACAAATACCTTTACCTTTACCTAGTGAGCATTAAAGAAGAATTAAAGCTTTTTATGTTTTGAACCATACTAGATCTTGTATGAGCTCTTGTTGATCAAGATTGGAACAGAGAGAATAGAGAGAGGTCTGCAAAGCCATCTATGCAGACAAAGCAGATATAATGCTTCTTCTATAAGACAGGAATTAACCAATTAAAATCAAGTTATGTATTGAGCTGAACATTTGCTAAAGAAATGGGACAACTGAACTAAATTATAATGAAAGTGATTGATTTGAGTTGGAATTTCTGCATTAACATTTCTTCAGAGTTAAGTTATTATGGCCTGTTACAGACTGCCAAAATAAAGCTGCTTCGGGTCTCTTTGGAGGTATGCTGTTTAAATGATGCATGCATCCCAAGAATCCGGAAGCTTCACCAAAGCTGCACTCCAGTGCTTAGGAATGGAGTCTGGCTTTGGTGCGACCTCCGGACTGTTACCCAACTGGTTATTTCCCTTAAACCTACTTCACTTGGATTTTTGCAAAAACTATTTATTGGTTAGCTTTTGTTTTTGTTTCTTCCTCACAGGTAAGGAAATTTTAAAGTTTAGGTCATACGACTCAAACCTTTTATTCAAGAGCAATTCCAATGGGATGTATTCAATTAAGGGATTTTTGAGGTTAGCAGTCTCAGTAACTGATCCTCTCCAATCCCCTCGCCACTGATACAACAAAACATTTATTCTGAAAAATGGCATGCCTTGCCACAAAAAAGTGGCTAGCCTAAATTTAAAGCATCTTAAGAGCACATCCATACTGACTGAAAAGTCCTAGACTTTGCTCCTGTTGTTTCCAATTTTAGACAGGGTTAAAATTAAGTCTGGGTGTGCCCTTAGACAGAGCTCATCTTCTAATTCTTAAAATTTAAGTTAAAAATTCCTGATGTTTTTGCCTACCCTGAAGTAAAATCATGAATGGGATATTTTTTTTCATCTTCATTCTGATACGGATTCTAGTTGTAGTAATGTGATGTTAATTTAAACACCAATCTAAATTTAATGGAAACGTTTTAAGCATCTCCCTTCCAATGAAACATATCAACAGTTAACATATTAAATATTATCTAAATAGGCCTAACTTTCCCATTTCCGCTGAAACCCTAGGGAAGTTACTTCAAGTAACTTGAGCACCAGATGATATAAAGGACTACAATTAATGTATTTTAGAAAGAGGTCATGATGGAAGTTACTCACTGTGTTCAGTCCAAACATGTCAATTTCTTAGAGTCTTCTTCAGGTTTCAAACAGAAGCCATCTATGCATAACACCAGCTATCTGACTGCAGCTGGGATGTTACATACCTCTGAAGACCAGAACAGTTTTTGCACCTAAAAGAATTTGCCTTTTAGAAACTACCAAGTTTAATAATTAACACATAACTTCATAGGTGTGCATACAGTATTAAAAAAAATATATCATTAGTAGATAGCAACCTGAATTACAAGCTGCAAGTCAAGACTGATGGCTGAGCCAGTTTATGATTCGCTGGTATGTCCATGGTGAGACTGGGAGGAAACCTGGCTTGTACCACAGCTGGAGAATTCATTATGAGAATCTTTCTTAAATCTTTTGTTGAAATGAGAAATTGTACCGGTGTTTCCATGCCCATAGTGAGGAGCCGTGCTATAATGAGACCAGAGCCAACTATGTTTAAGTACCAGGGCATTTTGATTAGCAGGGAGGAAAATTTCAGCCCCTCTCCACCTTTTGGATTTAGTTACAGTCTATGAAACAGAGGCTTCCCTTTTCCCTCTGAGTTTAGCTTTAGTCCTCATAGTAATTGGGAGTGGGGAGAGGTGACGTTTCCAAGCAACAGCATACTGTATGGTGAACTATTTCAAATGCCTGGATGAATGGGCAAAAGATCCTTTCACTTTACAAAATTCCTACTCCTGGTGGAAATAGCTGCTAGAACTGGTTTCTTGACCTTTAGGTAAAGGTTTTCTCCCGGTGCCATGGAAAAAAAAAATTCCCAGGTAAATCTTAATGGGGCCAACCTATGCTGTTTGGTAATTTCAGTTCTCTTCAGACAAAGTCCAACATGCTAACCATTACCTTTTGTCAGATCACTATTCTATCACTGGTAATAGCCACACTGCACAATCATATCAATTTCATACCACTTCAACAGCCTTGGTCCCATGATATGGAATCTTGTAATTGGTAGATTGCCAAAGGGCTTAGAATTCTCTGCTAGAGATATCTAGGCTTGTAGGTTCAGGAGAATGGGTGATACCTCTTTAGAAGAGAGAATTCTAAGTGCCTTATCAAGCTCCAAGATTCCATGGTACAGAACTGATATCATTGTGCAGTGTGGATACACACACTGAGGGATTAATACAGTTACCTCGAGACTATGCCTATGGGATCTATTGTGAGGTGCACTTGCACTACCTCTTCTTACCCAAAGAAAGGTGGAGAGACTGGGGTATTTCCCCCAATTGTCAGCTTCTCTTAAAAGTTGAGGAATTTGTTTAGCTCAAGGAAGCTTATGAGAGGTTGGGTAACTTACAGAGAATTTACACCTGTGTATACCAATACTAACTCAAGAGAACTCCCAAATTTGGATAAATTAAATAAGGTTTTATTTAGGAATATGTAAGAATGCGATCAAGGATACAGTAGTAATTCAGACAGACACAGCATTCAGAGTTAACTGAATTGTCAATATGGAAATTGGATAGCAGAGGTTTAGAGGTTCAGAAGGATGATAATTACATATCCTGGAGAGGTGACCATAGAAAGCGGGATGTAGCTCAGACTTGGGTCTGAGGGCAACACAGTTAATACATGGAGCACAGGCCAGGGCCCAGTATTTATAGCTGATATCCTATCCTCAAGGGGAGTGTATCTTGCAATGTAACAAACACCTAATTATCTCCCCAGGAATCGACAGTGGGATTCTGGACTGGTTGATGGCTTTAATTTTAGGGTTACAAAAGCAGCAACTGGATTTAGAACAGCCCCAGTATAAATGGATAGGAAAGTTGGCTGGGAACATGGTATGTGGCTGGCAGGAAGCACTGGTTTATTGCCTTGGTGCAATGGATCCTCCTTTGTGTCTTGGTACAAGAGGATATGTAGAGAACCTGGGGGAGGAAAGAGTGGTCAGCACATCCATTCAGCTTTTGTCTTGGTGTTAACTGGGTAATTTGACATGTCTGGGTAAAGTCTCCATGCCCTTCCCATTGGAAATTCACTGGTGTTCTAAGGGGAACATGCAGTGGCCCCAGATATGAAAATCAGGATATCCAAATATAATGTGGGGTATGCAGGGTGTACGTTAGTTCTGGAAAGTGTTGCTTGTATTTACACATGTGTATATTATGTCACAGAGAGAAATTTGTGAAGCTAAGGTTGTGCCATTGGTTTTCTTATTTTTAGATACACAATTCACCCTTAGGACCATAATCATACAAGATAACAAATTTCTCTCTCTTTTTTTTTCTGCCTTCCTTTCTGATTTTTTGTTTGTGAGATTTGCAGAAATCTTATATTTCAAGTCTTAGTCTTTCTGGTTTTCTTCTCTCCCACTTCTTTTGATTTACTAATCCTCTGTGTGTGTCAGGACTCCACGATGCCACAGGAAAGAAATATAATTTGTGGAAGTCAAATTTTGGGAGAAAATTCACTGGCCCAAAACAGACAGTCCTGATAAAGTGGGCTGTGGCCACTCTGGCACAATTTGCTCCAGAGCTGTGGCAACCGCACGCGCCTAGCCCCAATTCGGTCTGCCATCATGCTTTTGAACTGGGCTGGCAAAAGAGCAGTACAGTCAGCCCTTCTTATACATGGATTTTTTATACATGGGTTCAAGCATTCACAATTTGAAAATGTTCAAAAAAAGTATAAGTTTCAAATATCAAACCTTGATTTTCCATTTTTTATAATGGACACCATTTTGCTATGTCATTATATTTAATTAGACTTGAGCATCTACGGATTTGGTTATCCATGGGGGATCTTGGAACCAAACCCCAGCATATAACAAGGGTCCACTGTATTTTACTACTCCTTTTTGGGCCAGTTCTTTGTAAAAGATGTGGCCTCGGTGTCATTTCTCACCGCATTTGGGGCATGTGTCATCTAAACGCCATGCCCCGAATGTGGCCAGAAACCAGTTTATTTGGCCCGTCCGTTTTGGGCCACTGTATACTTATTTCTAGAAAGGTATTACTTGTTTCAATAAACCCCCACCCCACATAGTAGTGTTGCATTTACATTAACAATGCAATTATAACCATATCTACTCAGAGGTATGTTTTAATGGGTTCAGTGGGACTTCTAAATAAATGTTTACAGCATTGTGTCCTGAGACGTTCAAAAAGTTTATTGGAATGCATGTATTTTTATGACAATCATTTTTTCCCCAACCGTATTTTTCTTATTGGAATTACATTCCATTTATTGCTCATTATCCACCGCTACCCTTTTATTCTCAGAATAGCTCTGGGAGGAAGGTAAGACTGAGAAGCTATGGTTGTCTCAAGGAAACTATGGCATGTTACAGACTGCCCAAATAAAGCTGCTTCCGATCTCTTTGGAGGTATGCTATTCAAATGATGCATGCATGCTAAGAATCCAGAAGCTGCACCAAAGCTGCCCTCCAGTGCTTAGGAATGGAGTGTGGCTTTGGCGTGACCTCCGGACTCTTAGGACCCATGCATCATTTAAATAGCACACCTCCAAAGATACCCGAAGCAGCTTTATTTTGGCAGTCTGTAACAGGCCTATGTCTGTATCCATACTGCAGAAATAACCCAGTTTAACACCGCTATAGAATCCTGGGATTTGTAATTTATTGTGGCACCAGAGTTTTCTGACAGCGAAGGCTAAATGCCTCACAAAACTACAAATCCCATAACTCCCTAGCATTGAACTATGGCAGTTAAGTGTTGTCATACTGAATTATTTCTGCAGTGCAGATGCCGCCTTAAATATTATGGTCTGTGGAAGCTGAGTTTTGACTTTATGAGAGTGGGTATGATATAATCACAGAATTAATAAATTGGACCTGAATAAAAGCTGTGATTTTGGGCAGGTGTGATGAATTATATACTGTAGTTCCTTATATAATATTAGATTTTGTTTTCTATTAATTGTGCTGTGCACCCTTCCCTCACTCCTGAGTACTGTATTTATTCATCTTGTATTTTTTTCCAGGCTTTCCTAAACTCATTCCATGGTTTCTCTGCTTAAATTACAATTTTTATGTGTTCGTCCTCACAAATAACTTTTTTCCTCTTATTGCCTACTAAAACCCTCTTGATCACGCTGATGTTGCTTGGCCACTCATGTCGCAGTTTTTGTCTGTAAATTGTCGGAGGCCTCCACCCTGAGCACAAATTGTGCAGCACACAAATTAAGCCCACAAGAATCCTTATACAAAGAAAATGAACATGAAACAGGCATAACTTCTAGCTTGGCCCTAGACTTACTGCCCAAGTCAGCGGACACTAGATTTGAATTCTATCTTGTTGTTCCTCTTTCTACAGTTAAAAGGTGACTGCCAGTTTGGATTTATTCAGAAATAAAGACTGCTAAATGCACAGACTGCATTTGCTCTTTCATGTTATTGAGGACAGCATTTAAACACTCTGAAATCACAGTGGTTTCTGCCGAAGCACATACTTAGCTCACTTCTACTGAGATCAACTAGACTTCAAAGGGCTAAGATCAGATAATTTGTCATAAAAAAACCCCAACCAAACCAAGCCACAAAACCAAACCAAACCAAACCCTACACTTGAGTCTAGAAACCCCTGCTCCCAAGCCTTGGAAATTAATCTCTTTTAAACAGTGGCACAATTCCTTTAAGCAATGAAACTAAATAAAAATCCAGAAGAGGGAGCCCTCAATCAAAGCAAGACTAGACTCACAATAATTCATACTCTCTACTTTGAAATATATAAGCATATGGATGATATTTCACCAAATCTCTGGATGACTTTAGCCAGATCAAATCCCTGGGTGAAGTCATCCAGACATTTTAAAGAACATGGTGGATATGCTCCACATAAGCCACAGAAAGGAACAATTGTCCTTGGGCACAAATGTCTTGGACCAGCTCTTTGGAAATGACAAATGTCAACTCTCTTTGGGGTGTCCTCGTCCCATTCTTTCAAAGGAGCCCAGAAAGTTATCATTTGTTGATTGATATCACTGTCATTAACAGGCTGGCTCCATCCTTTCAGATGGAAATGTGGGGCAGTCTCACATTTGGCTCAAGGGCATGACATCTGTCATCTTGGATGCAGAACATATTTTTAAAAAAGCAGGCTTGGGCACAGAAGAAGGAGAAGTGAAAATAGGAGGAAGGAATATCAGCAATCTAAGATATGCAGATGATACCATCTAGCAGAAAACCTCACGGACCTGGAACACTTACTAAGGAAGATCAATGAAGAAAGTGCAAAGGCAGGCTTAATGTTGAACATACAGATATGCCTTTTGCGCCGTGCTGGCAGCATAGTAGGGTTAATATGCTATTATAGTTTAAAGGTGTTTTAATTTTGGTAGTTGTTTATCTTGTTTATGTCACAACTGTTGCCATTATATTCAGTAATATACGAGAGTTACGATCTATGAGTAACATTAATGCAAAAAACATCACTAAAGATTTTGTATGGTATGGTATGGGAGGAGGTCAATGACAGGTTGACACCATGAATTATTGCACCAGGTGACACCAAATCTGGTGACGCCACTGCTTGAAGACACACAACAATAATACCCCTGTCAGAATGTAAGATACATTCATTGTTTACATGGAACAAGTGATACTTTTAGTTACAACATCCATGACTTTTTGTTGCTTGATTGAATGTATAGGTACTTTAATTCCTTGAAATATAAGTTCTGAAGAAATCCTAGGATTTCCTGTTCTTCTTTTTTAAAGGCAGTTCACTGAATTACACAAGCCCTTTCAAGGTGTCAGAGAGCCAGTAACAAAAATAAGTCTGGTCCGGTGATCTGAGTAGTTGTATTATGTTTTACATAATATGTTTTACAGTTTTAATGGAATTATATAATTGGAGGAACCCTTGAAGGCCACCTGGCCCAATTTCTTATTTAATGCTGGGAATCCAGAGCTAGAACTGTCCTTAGGTTCTGCTTGAATACATCCAGCAATGGTGAATCCAATACTTAAGTACCTTATATACTCAGTTGTATGTCAAGAAATGTATGCCCCAAAATTGACCCTAAAAATTTGGGTAGATCTATATAAGGGTCAGTACATCAGTAGTGCTTAGAAAGGTCCTAAAGCAAGCAAGCCTGATGCCCCAGTCTCCACTGAACACCAATTCCTTCCCCCTCCAGTCCATTTTGCAAGCCCTGGCTTCCTATGGAAAAACTGTCCATTTAAATCCACTTGCTTCTCTCTCTAGTTCATTTTGCAAGACACGA
>NC_056527.1:66018189-66024730 GCF_019175285.1 Sceloporus undulatus | reverse complement strand
TTTCCTATAGAAAAAACTCCCCATTTAAAACCATATCTCCAGTCCCTTTCGCAAGACCTTGTTTCCTATAGAAAAAACTCCCCATTTAAAACCATATCTCCAGTCCCTTTCGCAAGACCTTGTTTCCTATGGAAAAAACTCTCCATTTAAAACCACTTGCTTCTGTTTCCAGTCCCTTTTGCATGACCTTGCTTCCTATGGAAACAACTCTCCATTTAAATCCACTTGCTCCCTTTCTCAATCTGATGTTAAAACCTCTCCTCCAGCACCTGGGTTGGGAGAGGTCCAGAGAAGGAGAAGGAGGGACAGAAGTGGTATTTCCCCCTTTCCTTCCTTATAGCTCCCTATGTTTTACCCTTGACTTATCCATGGGTCATACCAAAATCCAGGATTTTGACCCTGAAACCTTCCCTCGACTTATACATGAGGTTGACTTGTACATGAGTATATAAGGTAATTTGTTCCATCACTGAATTATTTACTGTTACCATATTTCTCCTAATGTTTAGGTAAAATTTGTTTGATTGTATTTTAAGACCATTAGATAAAGTCCTGACAACAGACAGCAGAGAAGTCTCTGACCTCCTATATGTGTCAGTTCTGCAAGTGTTTGAAGAAGGCTATTATTTCCTTTCTCTTGTTCTTCTTTTCTTCAGGCTAAACAGAGCCAGATCATTCAATATTTCCTCACAAGACCTGTTTGTCATATTAGTTACCATTTGAACTCTCTTTTGAACCCATCTGAAATTGTTTGTGTTCTTTAAAGTATAGCACCCAGAACTGAATGATGTCTGAGCAGTACAGAATAAAGCAGAGCAATAAATTTTCCATAACTTGAACCCATTGGTGCACTGGAAAATCTTATTACTTTTTTTTTGCTGGCCCATATCAACTTCTTTTTATTACCCCTATATTCATACAGTTTGTCTGACGGTCCAAGAACATACACGATTTATCTCACAGTGGTCAAGCACAGACCACTTGAGGAAGTGAGCCAAGCTCCAGAAGATAACTGAAGGTGTAGACTTGAATGCTGTTGTTATTTCCAGCTGGAGCAGACCTACTGAATCATTGAAACTTACATAAGCATTGACTTTCCCACTTGCCCTAGGTTTTATGACATACATTGGTTAGTTTATATAGGTGATTTCTATACAGTTGGCTCTTTCCACCCACGGACTTGCCATCCATGGATTGGAGTATCTGTAGATGGCCCTGGCCCATTCTCCCCAATAATGGCAGGTGCACATGGCTGTGCCAACTTGGTTGCATGCATGTTGTGCCACCATTGGGAACAATGGGACTTGAGGTCCTGCAGATTTTGCTATATGTGTTTGGGGGGTGGGATGGAATCCCCACAGATACAAAGAGCCAACTGTAGTCAAATTTACATGCTGCTTTACAGATAAGGAAAAAAGACAGGTGACTTAGACCATGTGCATTTACTCTGTTGTCCATCTCTTTTTTATGTATACACACACACAGTGAGTGTGTGTTGGATAACCTGTCCCTTATTTAAAATAGAAGTCTTGGAACCATGCACCATAACATTTAGGAATGTACAGCTGATTTTTTCCCCAAACCAGAGAAAGATATATTAGGTAGCAAGAAGTTAAATTAAAGGGATACTTTGAATGGGCAAAAATGGACTGCAAACAATGGGGCATCTGTTCTTTAAAGCCATTTAAAATGGCTACAACTTTATGAAACAACAAACTCATTTTTATTTGATTTTTCTTAAATTTGGCCAGATTATACCCAAAGGGCAGATTCTTTCCACCAAATCCAATGTTGCCATGATCAATTACACTGAATAGGATTTTCCAATATTGTAATAATACAATGCCGAAACATGAAGACCATTTAAACTGCAGAGAAATTCTTGTACCTTTCCAACTTAACCTTGCTTCACTGCAAATAATTCATGTAAAACAAGAAAGAAAATGGAGCAGTTCAGACATTTGAAATGTGACACTTAAGAATGGCACTGTACATTGAACTATCTATTGGGAATGACACTCAGGTCTAGGGTCAGAGTGGCATCGATAGGTACCAGTGACAGTCCATGTCCCAGTAGGAGGCCAACTGCCAATTCCTGGAGCAACCTATCCTAATCTTCCTTCTTCTTGTTGAAGCTGTCTATGTGGTATCTCTGGGCTGAAAGGATGAAAGAGAAGGAAAAATAAACTCTACCGGTTTTGCTCCCCCACTCTGGGTTTTGGTATGAATTAAGTCCAAAGTGAAAGATAAAGGAAGAGATAATGGCAACAGTGGGCACTCCTTCTGACCAGTTTCCTGCGTATGGGCACCTAAAACCAGAAATAACATTGCCTGTTTATGAATACACTGCTTTCTGATGCTGGTTCTAAGAGTGGGGAATTAACACTCTTTTACAGTATATGCATGAGAGTTGCTTCCTTGTGGTGTGATGCAGGCAGATGCATGAAGATAAATGCCACACCTATTTGGTCAAGTCTAGTTAAGGAGACTTTGGAAAGGTATCTGTAAAAAGTATTTAGAATTTGAGTTCTAATGCAGTACAAAATAATTGCCTTAGGTGCTTTTAAAAAAATGCAATTTATAACTCTTCCATTTCTCAAAAATAAATGCAATGGATACATTTTAAAATATAAATAAATAAATAAATGGATAAACTTGATAAAGTATAATTAACACTGAAAGTTGATTTCAATTACTTAAATAAAAGAGAGAGTAAACCCTGAATACTACAAGTTATTAGTCCCAGGACAAACCACATTCTCCTCCTGTCCCTCTAACTGTTGCTTCAACACTCACAATAGAAAAGAAGATATAGCACTAACCAGCCCATGGACTGTGGCCCGGTACAAATGGGCAGGAAGCAGCATCCTGGGGGTTTCTAGGGTTCTAGAGTTCGGGACCATCCACACATTCCCGAACCCTAGCATGTAACGGTGGCACCATAATGGTGGCCTCCCATCCACACGAGGGCTGCCATCATGATGCAAGTGTGGTGCAGTGTCCGCACAGTGTGGCACTATGTTTGAATCATCAACGTGCATCAGTGTGCCAATGGCGCAGTCATGGTGCTCGGCATGCACAATAAAAAGAACCTGCTTTTAGCAGGTACTTTTTGGTGCAGAGGGATGCTGCATGGTTTGGCTGCTGCGGTGTCCCTCAGGAGCAAAAACAGGCGGCTCCAGCCCGCCCTTTTGGGGCAGTCTGTCGAGTCCCTATGTAATCTTCCTTTCTCCACCATTTTCAAACCGAAACTTATAAAACTAACTAAATTTAAAGTTAGACAATGGAAGGAGTAAAGTAATCCTATGTCACATTACAATTGTAAGGTAATTTAGCCTTCTTTATTAGGAAAATGAATGAATTAAAATAAGTACAGTAGTTATTTGTAAGCTATTTACAGTTGTCCCTCCCTTTTTGAGGATTTGAAATCTGCAGTCTTTCTCTTCAAGGGAGGGACAAGCGTCCATTAATAATATGGCGGTGCATTTCTGTGCACAGCTGTGTGTACGCACCACAAGCACACACCTATTATTTTTTATGGGACTCAGATATGTGTGAGTTGTCAGAACTTCCAAGTTCTGTAATCAAGTGATGGTTCCCACATGCTTATGATCAGGTTGGAGGATTGAAGGAGAAGGCTGTAAAAATTGTTTCCAGCCTTGGGCTTCAGATGTTCTTAAAGTTCCAGTTGTTACACCGATGTGAAGAAGGGTTGAAAGACTCACACAAATCACTGCTAGAAGGGGGCACAGACCTTACATTATTCATAGTTGTTGTGTGAACAAGACTATTGTACATTAATATTTAAACAATCCATGTTGGTCTGTGGCTTATGCTACCTGAAGAACATTCCTTGGCATGATATATATTATATTATATGTTACAGAAATGAGCAGCAATTTTTTTATTGACGCACTGGGAAATTAAAATGGCAAAATACATTCCTTTAGCATACATATACTTTAAAGATAATCGGCTAATTTGAATTTCCAATATTTTAAACTTCAGTGTTAGGTGCTTGTTTCCTGTTGGAAATGGCAATAATATAAATTGCTGGCCAGGACGTAAGTAAATTTTCTATAGATGGATTTGACATGGTAGCTGATGATTGTACGACAAATTTCTAAGCATTGCTTTCTGTGAAGGCTTTAACTCTGCTGTGGATTAGGTTAAATCATTAGTAGCTGTGTGTAAAAAATCAGCTATATGCTACAAAAGGGAATGGCTCTCTTAGAATTTGTTACTATTGATGATGAATCAAAGACAAAATGTGAGATTAGAGAAGTGAATAACCTGTTGTACTGAAGGGTGAGATGGACAAAGAGGGCAAGCAGGATGGACAGCTTGAATGCTGGACATGCAAAGCACAATAACAGTGCATCCAGCTGTCCCTAAAGAGTAGAACTTGGTGATATCCCCGCCTTGTATTCCATAATGGAACACATAAATGAAAAGCTGTGCAGTCATTTTCCTTTGTTCTGAGAGTTAAATTTTTCCTAAAAGTACAATTTAGGGTTTAAAAAAAACAACGGAATGAAATCAGTGCCTTGTTTCTGTTCAAACAGACCTCATGAGATTGCCCTTAAAAACTCAGCAATAATTGAAACAGTCTCCTATTGCCTAAAGACAACCAGTTAACTTTCTTATATAAAACTTGTCAGTCTTTTATGAGGCTACAAATCGGTTTCAGACAAATGAAAACCAAATGCCTTTTTGAAAAATTCCCTTTTCTATTAAAAAAAAAGAGAGAGAGAAAACCTCTTGTATCACAACAGATCAAGCCCTAGAGAAGTAAATGCTAGGAGAGACACCCTCTCTCTCTTCCCAGTACCTGTTCGCTCTTTCAAAAATGAATACAGGGCGCATTTATTGAGAAGAGCTATGCGTCATTCCATTAGATACAGAATCTATAGAGTAACTGTGCTGGAGAGATTAAGAAAGCTGCTTTTATGGAATTATTCAGAAGAAAGACTCCTCAGATATGGGAAACATTATGCATCTTAGATGAGTGCATGTTGTGTTCCTCGTCTTAAAATAGTTGCTTTTGTCAAAACAGCCTCTTTGATATTTACATGCAAAAACATTCACAATAATGGACTAAGCCCAATGTTGTACATTCTGGTCCTCAAAAGGCCATGAGCCCAAAGGAGATGTAGTATAAATTGGCGCACCTCTAACATTCATCGATAGGAGTCTCACCCAATTACATCAAAGGCTGGATTTGATTTATAACCAGAAAACAATTATAGGATGCAAATGTTATTTGCAGTGTGCTACTATAAAAGTATTTACTGTTGCAGAGCCAAACCTCAAGTGTTTGTTATACCTTTTGTACCTTGAGAGCCTTGGTGAGGCATTTATATGTGCCGAGAGTTTCTCTGTTTCCTTTGCAATCTGGAGAGGGTAATGTGCTATACTGTCTTTCCATTGAGATTCACACTACCAGCCACTCCTTCCCTCTTCTTTGAGTTGTTCTTGTATTGCTGCTGACATTAACATGAGGAAACTGGTTGAAGACCATAAAAAGGAGGAAAAGAGGGCGAGGGAAAAAAAAGGAATAGGGCAGCACCTTTAAGACTAGCTAGTTTTTATTTTAGCAGGAGCAAAAATAAATATAAATCCACTTCTACAGAAGCAATACAGAGTGATAGTAAGGTAGGCTGAAGACAATGCTTTTAGAATGACTAGATTCAGGACTCTTTCACATGGGAGGCTTACCCGTGAGTAAATCACAATGAAATCATCATAAATCGTTAAAGAAGCGTGATTGGGATTTGCACCTCCATGTACTTCTCTCATGAGTAAATCGCCATGAAGGCATGAAGGCTCACTTCTCCCATCACTAAATCGTCATGGAGCCACCATTTGGCAATAATGGAAGATCTGTCATCGGTTGGATGAGTAAGATTTGGAATGCCTTACTTGGGAGCAGCTGGTATGCTAACAGTTTGTAACACGTATACTTGTACTAAGCTTTTTTTTAAGCAATAAAAGGCCAGGGAATAGAGTGGGATATTAGGGTACAGGGTGAACAAGTTGCCATTCACAAGGGAACATTAGATACAGAATCTATAGAGTAACTGTGCTGGATGGCCATCTGTCAGGGATGCTTTGATTTGGATTTCCTGCATGGCAGAATGGGGTTGGACTGGATGGCCCTAGTGGTCTCTTCCAACTCTACGATTCTATGATTCTATGTCATGGACTGATATAAAGAGAAGCAAATAGGTCAAGTATACCAGTCAACTATGCCAGTTTTTGAGGAGTGGATTTAGATATATCTATTTGCAGTCCAGACATCCAATTAAGAGTCTGGGTGCTCTTGCTAATAGTGAGATGCTTGTTCAAAAGATGCAACATTAAGATCTTCTGTTCACTGTATGATTAAGGATCTTTGACTAATGTCAAAGTAGAAATCCTTTTTTCAGTCATGAATACTCATGTTGGAGAATTCCTGATGTGCAGGAAGAGTATGTGGTCATATGTAAAATTCTGTGAAATTACTAAAACTAAATGATTGTGTAGGCAGGCGCCCCCACAA
>NC_056527.1:65953606-66018179 GCF_019175285.1 Sceloporus undulatus | reverse complement strand
AAGAGAGCTAGTAAACACACAAGTCCTCATTATATACCATTGTGATGTTAAATCAGTGCCACTGCTAAATTAGTGCTTACACTAATAGCAGTGAGCAGCCTGTGGAACTTTGTGGTGTACAGTACATCAGTAATATGTATCTGTGTGGTATTAGCCTTAATTTCTGATCAAGTAAAACCAGATGTATGGAAGCGAGAGCATCACTCTACTGCTATTTGTAAGAGCTGCTCCAATTTGTTGTTGCATTCATTGTAATAAAGGCTGTATCTAACTTGGTCTTAGCCAGCAATCCATGGGCAAAGACACAGTCTAGATTTGCATGTTTCTTGCTAGTAAACTTTATGGACAGTATCAACAAACAACTCACAATATCTTCCAACATTTCACAAGTGGAAATGGGACACATGTGGCCAAGCAATGTCAGAGTGTGGTCAAAAGTTTGTGTCCAGGAAACAAGAGGGTAAAAGAACATGTAAAACTTCTGTTTCAAGCAGAGAAACTCTGGAATGCTTGTATTTATTTTAGGAAAGACTGACAAAAACCCTAAATGGGAAAAGCAAGACTCTTTGTACCAATTATTTGTGCACCTCTTAATTCTGAGCTATTGAGATAAACTGAGAACAAAGGAGGAAAGTAGTAGGAGGAGAGAGAAATGTTCTCAAAGAGCTGAGAAGGTGGGACAGCAATGAATTAACTAGGACTGTTCCTGCCAAATTGGGAGAATGGAGAGTATGTATCACTCTAAGGAACTTATTACATAGAGAATCTAAAATAGATTCAGGATTGCAAACTCAGTTGTGGGTATTATTACATGGGAGATAGTTGCCGCTGCTGCCAGGCGACTACAACCCAGGTCGCATTTGCTCTCTGCCATAAAAACAGGAGCTTTCCATTTTTGCAAAGCGGCTGGCTGAGTGTGGCTGGGACCCGGGTTGTAGTCTCCTGGCGGCAGTGGCAGCAATTTTAGGTGTGATCATACCCGCTTTTGAGTTTGCAATTCCAAATCTATTTTGAGTCTTTTTCTCCATGCGATAATCTCCAATAACATTCCAGGTGCAATTAAGTATGTTTAAGTCCCCTGGATTTCATCAAAGAATTCAATAAATTCTTCAGGCTCTTCCATTGAAATAAGTGAGACTTTGGTTGCAGTATATATAGCTTCCTGGGAATATGTTTCACTGGACTCAGTGGGACTAACTACTGAGTAGACATGCAATAGAAATGTCTTGTAAAAGTAAATAACTTTGGCAGGATTGCTCAGAGTGGGACTTTCTTTTAGAGATATGTATACTCTGCCAGAAGAATTTTATTTATTTATTTATTTCATAAGAAAGTTATTCTTATCTGAATAACTTAACAGTGAGTTCCTCTCTCCTTTTAGCAGATGAAAAATGATTGAGAAACTGATCTAACACCAAAATGAGTCAAGAGTCTATGTGCCAAAACTACTGATTTTTCAACCTCTTTAAAATTTTCTATTTGATCATGTACACATGCTCTTTTTAAAAAGGTACACTACATTTTGGAGACTGTAATCCAAAATAATCAATTAACTAATGTTCTGATAATTTGAAGGACAAATGAATAAGATACAACAATTATAATAAGGACCATGCTATCCCCCCCCCCCAAAGGAAACCATGATTCTGAATCTGCAAGACCTGAGCAGGGCTCTCAATGACAAGAGGGTTGCCATAAGTTAAGTCAACTTGAATGCAGTTAACAACAAAAAAATCTATGAAAAATTTCAGGGTTAAAAAAAAAATCCAAACCAAACAAAAATATTGATTTAAATGCTCTTTTGTGCAGGTCTTTATAACATCCATTTCCCGTTGTCGCATCAACTGCTCCTGCTAATCTGCAGATGAAGTATCATCATTTAGAAATGACAGGGCTATTTTCATAAATGAACAGAGGATCATAGAGGCAATAGAGCAATAACAAGTACATTTCTATACCGCTGATCAGTAAACTAAGCACTCCCTAAGCAGTTTACAGTGTGCAAGCTAATTGCCCCCCAAAAGCTGGGTACTCATTTTAGCCACCTATAGAAGGATGCAAGGCAGAGTTGACCTTGGAGCCCCTGGGATTGAACTCAATCTTGTGGCTAGCAGTACAGTCATTTAAGCATTGCACCACCAGGGTTCACCAATATGATTTTATAAAATCAAGCAATTTATAAGACAAGATCACAAAGCCAAATTGGAGCTGACAGAAAGGATTTCTCTCTCTCTGAAAAGTTTTCTTTGCTGCATTGAATAAGTCATCTGTACATATTAGTCCCATTGTATGACTGAAGGGGAAGCAGGACAGAATTGCTGCCACAGCACCTATAGCTGTTTGAGGATTCCTCTCCTACTCCCTTAAAATCCACACATTAACCACTAATGCATATATACTTCCTCCCTGTTGATGTCCGTAATCACTGTGACTTTTGGGGACAGGGCCTCAGCTTCCAACAGTGATGTTACTCACATGAATCTCCTTCAGATCATTCATGCAGACTGGGAGAGGGCATGCAAACATATTTGGTTATGTAGACATATTGCTAAGACATATCAGAGTGAGGGCAACGACAAATCAAAGGACACATTTTACAAGGGATGAAAACTTTTTTTTCTCCCACCATGCATTTGTGGTTCACTTTTTATTTTCTTCTCTTTGGTATGTTTGCCTGGACCTTGTATTCCATTGTCACATACCACTGCAGGAATATGATACATTTATGTATGTGGCTTGCCAGATGTGATAGTGATCAAACTGTTTTAAAAATGACTCTTAAGCCATTTATCTATAAAGGTCTACTATTGAGCTGTTTACAGCGAGGAATGACGTCTACTTTAAAAGTGAAGATATGATGGTACTGTGATATGAGTCAAGGTATCAAATAAATGAAATGGATCTGAAAACTGATCTTAAGCATCTGATGGGAAACTGCAAACATGTGGATTGGCATGGTTAATATTTCAGAATATTCTTCAAGTACTCATAAGTATGCATTGGTTAGATTTTGTAAAATGCAACAGCAACAACAGTTACTTGCTTCATCATGGATGGGATTTCTTGTTTATGCATGCTGCTGGATGGCTTCTGCTGGCCAAGAGAGTGGCTAGACAATCTACAAGACAACTTTACTACATAGTTATATGGGTCTGAAACCACTCCAACTACCACAAATCTATCTTATGGAATCTTGAAATTTGTAGTTTGGTGAGGTTCTTAGAATTTTCTAGAGGAGCTTCTTATCTGCAGGACTAGAGCTCTTCAGAGAGAATTCTAAGTACCAAATGTCTATAGGACAGAGCTAGGTAAAACGGCTTCAGTGGTATGTCATTGTAAATTGACTTACAATCATGTACACAGAAAGCACTGTTGCTCAAAGTTCATATGCTCAGGACGGTGGGGGTGTGTGTAGCTGTGCTATTGGGACCATTTTGCAAGCAGATCCAGCAGTGTGGCCACTGGACAATGGTCCCAATCTGCAATTCAAATTATGGTGACATAAAGTTGAATTGTGCTATGGTGCGATGTCCATAACTTCAGGAGTGGAGTGGAGTGGAGATGTAGCTGTGCTGTCTGGACCACTACATAAGTAGACTCAGCAGAATCGCTATTTCACAACATATCCTGATTGCACAATGTATCTTGATATTGTCCCACATCGCATTAAACAATGAAAGCCCCTGTTGTGCAATGGCACATGCTGCATAATGCACCCTTGTGCATCATTGCAATTCACTAGCATGGTTGAATGGCATGTTAGCAATATAGCCCCATCTTCTTAAAGTTATGCATCAAAGCCTTTGATGCAGAATCTCAGCTCTGGTATGGATATACACACAGAGTTTTCTTCCATGGTTAGTGTACCATGTCATCTAACTGTGGTTACTTCCTCATCTCTGGTTTGCTTCTCTCCCAACAAATGCAAGAAACAAAGCTAAAGCAACATATGAATTTTTTCTTGCAAGAAATACCCTTCTTCCATTTTTATCACATTTTTGTAATAATCTCTGATATTAAATTGGAATCTCCATAATGAAACCTATTAACAGATTGTTTGTAGTGGAAACTATCCCAACCAATTTCTCCCATTTTCTCTAGTGCATTTTATATATATATATATATATATATATATATATATATATATGTATGTGTTTTAGTTGCGATGTGCAATTGCAATACTGTTTGAATAGCTTTTCAATAGAGATATTTGAATTGGAGAAAGTTAATGTATGCAAGTCTGTCTGCTAAAAATCTGCATCAAAAAGTGTAAATTTAGACTGGAAATATTATTGCTATGTATGCTGGATGATGATATTGAGATAAGATATGGAAGTGTTATCTATTATATGTTGGTAGTTGCGAAATACTGAAAGATAAACAAAGATATTCAAATAGACGAATGGCACATCAAACTTCTAGATATGATGGAGATGGATGTTATATCTCAAAAAATCAATGAACAGAAAATAGAAAATATAATAGATAACTGGAAAAAAGTATATGAATATTTAAAGGGAAAATGGTGAAATGCAATTAATATCAGGATAATGGAATAATAGAATTCTTAAAACAAAACAAACATTAAATCAAACAACATTGAGAAAGTGTCAGGAACAGGAAACTTAAAGATCAGGAAAGGATATGAAGAATTTAGTGAATTAGGTAATTAGCTAACTATGTTTTGAGATGGGAGGTACAGTATGATATGCAATAAATTAACAAGTGAAACAAGGGTATACTGAAAAAAAATAAAGAAAAGATGAATCGGTTAAAGGAAGGAATAATGAAGTAATGAATGTTGACAGATGTATGATTTAGGTGTATAGAATTTATGCACGTATTATTTGTTTGTTCAATGTTATATGTAAATGTAAAATAGAATGTATGATTTATAGTTTTAATAATATAGTAAAAGTTTATTTAAAAAGTGTCCATTTAGACTGGAAAAGTAGTGGGGTAAGGTAAAGCCCTGTCATCTGCTCCCAAATACCTCCAAACACTTTACTCCCTCACTGTTTAACACAGGTTTACGTTGAACTGACACTGGGTACTAGAGAGCACGATCAGTCAAATGGTATTACAGACCCATCCTTTCTTTTCCTTTTTAAATGACTTTGTGTGATGGGAAAAAAGATGGAAGAAATGATGTTGAAACATGCAAAGGATATAAATGAATGGTAAAACATGCGAAGGTCCATTGGGCTTGAATGTTTAGCTGAAATAAGATTAGTGACTATGGATGTAGACAAGCCTTCAATAAAACAACACCTAGGCATGTTTCAACATTATCATCTTCTACGGTGGCTTATGTTAAAGTTCTTTTAGGTTTCTAGTTCCTCCCAACAAAGTGAACCAAACAAGCCAGTGTAGAATTTTGTTAATAAATGCACCTCTTGCTTTCACTACTCATAGCCACTGAAGAAGATGACACTGAAGACAACAAAAACCTCGAAACATATCTGGCCTTTGCTTTATTGAAAACTTGTTGAGAACCATGCTCACCATTATTTCTCCAGTTAAAAATTCATGGCCAATGGACTTTCACATGTATTGCTAAACAATTGTTTGAAATATGTATTTTTTTACATATGGACTTTTGATTGGTATATCTCTTGTAACATTTTAATATTTACTTATGACATATACATTTATTTCTTCTTTTTTGGCTGTGTTTGGGTGCTTGTTTTTGACTGGTTTGGTGAGATCCGATCCTGTGTCATTTTCTTTCATTTGTTACAAATGGAAGATAAGCATGTTTGGATTGCCAGAGAAATTCTGGCAGGCAGGCTGATGCTGCAGGATAAAAATCTCATCTGGAAGAACCAACAAGAGTGACTTGCCACAGCATTACTTGACATAAGATAATGGTATATGGAAAATCAGAACAAGTTAATGGGACAGGTTAGAAATCAGCCTTGTAAGACATTCAGCATTACCAAAGGGAGAGGGTGCAGGAGGAGTGTTACCATTGCATTCCAGTATAAAAAAAAAGACTTTGGAAGTTTTTAATATAAAATTGATCACAAATAGAAAATGTACACCTGTTACAGACTGCCAAAATAAAGCAGCTTCGGGTCTCTTTGGAGGTATGCTATTTAAATGACGCATGGGTCCTAAGAGTCCGGAGGTCGCGCCAAAGCCACACTCCATTCCTAAGCAACAGAGTGCAGCTTTGGTGCAGCTTCCGGATTCTTAGGATGCATGCATCATTTAAATAGCATACCTCCAAAGAGACCCGAAGCAGCTTTATTTTGGCAGTCTGGAACAGGCCATTGTAGTAAGGAAAAGCAGCCTAATTGATGAGAAGTTCACGATGTGAGTGTGTGCAATTGTTTGTTCTGTTCCTTTCTAAAATCCCCACATTTTAAACATTTAAAATTCCATATATTTTCAAATGTATATTGATGGGTCACTTTTTACCTTGTTGAAAATACTCTTTCTTTTTTTAAAATCAGAAATGATAAAGTTATCACATCTATCAGCAAGGATTTTTTTTTAAAAAAAATGTTTTAGTTGTCATAAAACTGAACTCTTGCTACCCCAGAAATTTAAACCTAGGGAGTTCAGTGCTCAGTGCATGACTACTCTGGGGGAACAAAAGGTACCTTTCCAATTAAAGTTAATAGAGGGATAACTTCAGACATACAAAGAGAAAAAAAGACACTTATAAGTCATGGTGAGTTCAAAAGGAAAGAATTAAGCCAGACACACAAAGCATCATGGGAAGTGCTATTCAAGCTTCCATGTCAAAAAGGCTGATTAAGAGCAGTTCCAAGTCTACCTGATCACCAGGGAGTCTCACTGATAAAATTATTTCCTTCTCTAGAGAGAATCTTCCTGAACTGAACAAATGTCTCACTTTTGAATACGGATTCATAAAAAGGAAAGGGGGGAGGGAAAAGAAGAGAAGAAAGGTCCATATTTAGGGAAAGATCTGAAATTTTGCACCTTGAGATCTTTTATAACTTTTAAATTCTGAAGGAAATTGACCATCTACTAGCAGTTGTCCAGGCTTGGATCAATAGTTTTCATATTTTTAAGAAACTTTCTTTGGTTATCGGAGGCCGTAGAAAATTAATGCTGTTGCTAAGTACTTGAATAACATCGTGCTTGTTTTGGCCCTGAGTCCCCTATATACCAATTTCTTGTGACTGTGATCAGTGAGCCAGATTTCAAAAACAATGGACTGAATCCTCCCAAAGAAGAAAGGAACCAGCTCACTATTGGGCCTGAATAGACAGGACAAAATAAAGCTGCTTTGGGTCACTTTGGAGGTATGCTGTTTAAATGATGCATGTGTCCTAAGAGGCCGGAAGCTGCACCAAAGTCCTAAGGACTGGAGCAAAGCTTTGGCACAGCTTCTGGCCTCTTAAGATGCATGTGTCATTTTAACGGCATACCTCCAAAGTGACCCAAATTAGCTTTATTTTGGTCTGTCTGTTTGGGCCCATTATTTCCAGAAATCCCTTTCTAAAGGGAATATAGAATAGCCTCAAATGTTATCTCGGCTTGGAGCATTACTGAAAGGAACTGAGCTGTTTTACTTTCCTCTTCAGTGGCTTTTCAGATGGTATAAAACTGAAATAATTGTAAGTCTGAGGGCAGGGAACCGTCTAATTAAAAAGATTGTATGTACAGCGCTGTGTAAATTTACAGCGCTTTATAAATAAAGGTTAATAATAATAATAATAATAATAATAATAATAAATACTTTCTTGGTGAAACGAATGTGAGAGCTAATTACTGCTCTTTGAAAGCATCAGAGCAGAGTTTGGAAGAGTTAATTTTTCAGACTACAGCAATCAGAATCTACCTGCCATTAGCAGTGCAACCTCAGCCATTCACATCTATCCGGAAGAATTCAAGATGGAAGTTTTGCTAATGTTGCTTCCAGGACGATAGGCTCTTCAGCCCTTATGAACCCTGGAGGACTCCGTGATGTCGGATAAGATCCTGGAGCGCACACTCAACTTGTGCAGCGATGCCTTCGTATCTGCTTCTATACCATCTCATCTTGGAAAGAAAGAAAAAAAATGATCTATCCCAGACCTTTCCCGAACATCCTCTGACAGTTAATAAAGTCCAACAAGACTTACTGTTCTTCTGAAAGCCTTATAAAGACAGTTAAATACCGTAATATCATAATAAAGAAAGTGTTTCTTAGATACCAGACACCTTCCTGCGAACAGCACTTTGATCTCATAATGTAAACTGGAGGATAAACAGTTCAAGCCTTCTTCCGAGCATACATTCAACAGAGGTTGATGTATATCTGGAAAACCAGCATAATAGGCATGCCATCTTCATTTGTTTAAACTGTTTGACAAGAACCTTTTTTTGTTTTAAGAGGTTCCATATACTGTTCTTCAGAAAATATGAAGAACTAATCTAGGCACTTCATAACTGGGCTTCCAGACCACTCAAAATGGGGGGGACCCATCCTGTAATATTCCCGGCTTTATATTTTTAAAAGACAAGTGTAAAGATGTTATAGGGCTGCGTTTGAGATTTTTGGCACTGTAGTCATTTTCATTAAAAGCCTCAATTTCCATTTACCTTGCCAAAGAAATTTTTTTGGCATCAAGGATATTATACAATGTGTTGTACATTGTAGGGATTGAAGCACTGATATGGAAAACATAAGAGCCATTCTAAAAGGCTGAGATAGATCTTTGGGATTGATCTAGAAGAGAAATGGCCCGAGTTATGAAATTTCTGGCTAATATTTTCCTATCATCTGTTGTATTTTGAGAATTCCATTTTAAATAAAGATATAAATACTGATGATCATTCGGAGATACTGGTTTTATTACTGGTCTGGTGAGAATGAGAACAGAAAAATATTCCCTGCAATGGTCTCATGTGCAAATCTGCAGTTTTGTATCATTTTGCATTTTAAAACAATTGATAGACATCTAGACTTCCACAGTTAATTCCAACTGCAAGAGTCCCATTGACTAAATAGAATTTATGTAAGCAATGATTTACCAAATCTCCACTGATTTCATGGTTCTATTCTAGTTGGATTTAGGCCTTCGAGTATTTGCTTAGCTTGTAAAATTGGATCATTGTATCTTTCGAACATTACAATCCCAATCCAATTTAAAGCAGAGAGATTAGGAACTTCTTTCTTATAATTTATTTTAGTTCAGCCTATTTCCATCCAGTAGCACTCATCCAGATCTTTTAACATCTAGCAGAGCTTGGAAAAGTTTCTCTTTTGGATGATAGGAGTTGTAGTCCACAATCCCCTTTTCTAAGATCTGTTCATAATTGAGTATGGTCCATGACAACCGTTAGGTTGCCCACCCCTGTTCCCTCACACACTTTCAGTTCATGTGCAACAATTGTGGGTTTTAGCAGGAGTAGTCAGCTCTCTGGACTGCACCTTAGAACATGCTCCATATTCCACTGTGATAAATCACTTAGAGCAGAAAGGTTACATTAGACATTTTTTTTTCCAGAAAAATGACTATTTCATCCCTTGGATATACAGTCCTTTCTCTGTTATTGTGGTTTTGAAACTCACATCCCTTGCTTATGCACAAGGGATGAATGGAGGGGAAAACAATGGGGTGCGTGCCCACGGCAGTGCACCTATATTCAAGCCAATGGGAATGAATATAAGTGAAACTCTGTTTTCACGAGGGGGTCCAGAACAGATCCCCTGTGAAAAAGGAGAGCTGACTGTATAACCTCAATACAAAGGAAGAATAATTTGCTCCTTAATTTTACTCAGCTGGCCCTTGTTGATTTTGCAGAGTAAGCTTCGAGGGGACAAGTGCAATATTAATGACTACCAAGGTGCTTTTACCAACTGGGTGCTATTCATATATGAGCAGCTGATTTCATCTGTATTCACATTCACTATTTTTCAAATCACAATTCTGCCAAAACATAAGCTTTCATTTTATTTAACTGTGCAAGCAAGCTTTTTAATACTAGAAAACTGACGCCTGTTTTCATTGGAAATTTGATCTCATTTTTTTTTAAAATGGAAACAATTGGCACACTTCTCCAGTCTCCTGCATCCAGTGTAAACCTATTAAGTGTAAAATGAAACAACTTGCTCTCTAAGTAGGGGCAGCTTTGATTCAAGCTGTTTTAGGCACTTCTACTACAATAGTGCATGAGGGAGAGTTGACAGAGCTTTATCCACTTCTTTTCCATTGCAACCATCTCGTCTTCCATGCATGCCTATGCATGACGGTTTCTCATGAGAATAGGATATCAAAACCCATCAGTTAGGAAACGTGTGGTATAACATTCTTAATTTCCTCTCAAGATTTGTCTTGACATTGTTTTTTCCTTTTTTTTAAGCCAAGAGAAATTACCTACATGGTGATGAATTTCTTCACTTTAACAAAGTAAGTAGATGAAGCCTTTCTTTTTTGTCTTTTTAAAAAAATCACTTTAAATGGTAACTTTCCAGAGCTAGAAAATGAACTCAAATCCTGCCATAATGAAGCAAGGGACTTAAACTCTATCAAAAAGTCCATTTCACTTCAAAGATTTATCCCATGGTTTCCTTCCAAAAGGAAATGTTTTATGGCTCCTTAAACGTTTGGCAATGTGGCTTTTAAAGGATCCAGGTACAAACAAACCTCCTTATGAAACCAGCTTTTCTCATGTAGCTGCAAAGGGGTACAAGGGCTTATTTACATGGAGCATGTACCTGTGTTTGTGCTTCTTTACAGGTCCTGTGAATAACTTGGAAATGTTCTTTTCCCCCCAAACTGTAGCTCTTAGACATCAGAGCCCTTGGCCTTGTCACCAGGGGGATTCTGGGAGTCATCGAAAAGTATGTTTCCATATTCAGGGTCCTTGTCTACCTCTGGACAAAATCCACTGGGATCAAATTCCAAGTCAATGGCCTTGTGATGCATCAAATGTTGCATATAAACATTATGTACTAATGTTTAAAACTGGGGTATAATAATTGATCCATCTTCTAATTATTCCATGGATTAGTCTGGAATCTAAATATCTAGCAGCCCTGGCTTAGATTGAATTCAGCCCCTGAAGCAAATTTATCCAAGCTCTGTGTATGTTTTAATCAATAAAAATAAAATAAAAAACACTCATCAACAAATGCCCTTAGTTTCATTTATTTCATGAAACAAAAAAGGGTAATATAGTAGTAGTGGTAAGACAGTGGTGCCTCACATTTCATTCCATATTTTTGTGGCTTTTGCGTGTAACACACCCTGCTGTGCAGGCACAAATGTGATACCGACAGTGCTAAAAGTGCTGAACATTACATTAAAGAGTTTGACCCCTCCTGTGACAGAATTTGGCAATGGACACTTTGGACTACAAATCACTGGATCCCAGTTTAGCCTGGAGGATTCTGGGACCTGTTGCCCCCTTCTCAAAGAGCAGTAAGTTGTGTGCCAAAATACATTCTTCAACCCTAGCCCAGCTGCTATCTGGAGACAACTGCCCAAGCTTTGCTATTGTGCTTTTTGCTTTTTCTTACAATTGCCAGCAGCTATGCTCATGCCTGCTCGTCTTTACCTTCTGTATTTTATTTTCAGAAGCCTCTGTTCTCCAGAGAATGGGCTAGGAGTCAGAAGTGGATTTTATTCCATTCTTTTGTGGGGATGGAAATTCACTTTCTAATAAAGTTTAAAAAAAAGTCAGTACTTCCCAATACTAAAGGGTTCACACTAAACAGAACTCATGCACTCACCACAGTTGAGACGCTGAATTTAAAATTCTAAATCATAAAACTTTTATCTGTTTGAAACTTTCATGATGTGATAGAGTGAATCCTTTTCTAGGGGATGAGCAGTCGTTGTCTGTGTTTTACATGTTTTGCAATTGTGTGTGTTTAGGCCCTAGACAAATACAATTCATACACCTTTAGGGTTTGTGTGGATGGTCTTTTGAACTTGTTTCAGTAGGAGTGTGTCCCTTTTGCACACTATGGCCTGTTACAGACTGCCAAAATAAAGCTGCTTCGGGTCTCTTTGGAGGTATGCTATTTAAATGATGCATGGGTCCTAAGAGTCCGGAGGTCGCGCCAAAGCCACACTCCATTCCTAAGCAGTGGAGTGCAGCTTTGGTGCAGTTTCCGGATTCTTAGGATGTATGCATAATTTAAATAGCATGCCTCCAAAGAGACCCGAAGCAGCTTTATTTTGGCAGTCTGTAACAGGCCAAACAGAACATCTGAAAATATTTTTTTCCTGTTATGTGACCCTGACCACTTTGATGATGGCCCCATTGATGATCACCTTGATCTAGCTCATGTTCCAGGTCTCACAGCCACAGAATTTGACAGGCATACCTGCAAATCACACAGTGACATCAGTGGTGTGAAAACAGTATGTGGCACAACAATAGAAGGCTAAATTGACCCATCAAACATTCAAGTCTCTTTGCTGTCTTCAAGGTCCCCAGTGAAAATGACAAAAGCATATTGATCTAAGATCTGCAGTAAAAGAGGGTGCATAGCTCCAAGGTAAGGTGGTTGGTGAGAAGAAGGATCCAGTGGAGCTTTGCTCAAATTCATTTGTTCAGCTCATGTGGTTACTGAGAAATCTTCCAGGACCCAATTAGTCAGGGACAATGTTCTGCTGCCCCACTTTTTCAGCTACTTTCAATATACTCCAGTTTTTTGCTCTAGTCTTCACTTACTTCAGTTACTGCAAACTGAGTTCAAAGTGCAAAAGTAGTTTGCACTCAACTTAGGGAGTGAGGGGAGAAGACAGGAAGGGCAGAATTTCCCCCCTCCCAATAGACTCAGGCAAAAGCAAACATCTGCAGCCTCTCCCAGTGTGTGTGTTCTTCCTCATTCATAATGTTTACAATCTTCACCACACTTTGGTTTTGTTTGATGTTGCCACATGTGTCCTGGTCATTCTCTGTGAAAAGTTGTAGGGTATGTGGCACAATGAACTGAACTACATGTGTGCACCAGATTTATCCCAAATGTCCTGACTTCACTTCTGGCTTTGTGAAGCACCAAATGTTGCATATAAAATATATTTGTGGTAGCCATGTTGATTGCACAGCAAAATACAACAAAATCCAAAATACACAAGGAACAATATTTTTATTAGGCCACATCCAAAGCATAAAATACAATATGCAAGCATTCAAGACTTCGCTGGCAAAGATGTTAAAGATCATACAGGGGAAAAGTGGTGACGATCACAAAAATGGTTACAGGCCTACATTCTGTCATTTAAGATGGTATTCAGGGATTTCAATGCATGCAGAGGCCATTCTCCTTATTCGCCATGTGAAGACTAGAGGCAAAGAACAATAAAAGAAAGGTAATAAAATTTTGACTCCATTAGCAACAGAAAAGTAACTTCTCTTCAGATCCAGATGCTTTGCAAAGCTAGCTCAGTTCACTTCATCTTTATTATGGTCATAGACCAGCACAGGTAAAAAGGGGACACAGAATAAAAGAAGGTAATAGTAAAAACAAGGTAAAAACACAGGTTAAAAACAGTATTTAAAACATCCTTTTAAAAGTCAGTGTAAAATTCATTGTGGTGGGGCAAAATTGAGACTAACCTACTGCGAAGGTAATTGCCTGTCAGATTTAACTGCAACTGTACAGAATCTGTCAACATTATATGTTATATTTGGATTGGTGTCTGAAAGCAGCAAACAAGTGTAAAATTGATTGGTGTGTCCTTGATGTTTACACAATAGAGGTGAGATAAGGCTGTGGCAAGCGTCCTCGCAGCATGAGCCCTGGAGTAGTATGAGCTCTGTTGTCTCTATTTGGCCAGAGTCACAGGGACATTGTCTGAGAAGGGGGTCTTCTTATATTAGCGCTCAAGAACAGCTGAAGGGAGGGCATGACATTGTGCTAAAATAAAAGCTCTTTGGTGTTTAGGCACTTCAGGTTTTGCTAAATATGCCATAGGTGATGCCAAGTATCTGTTGGAGTCACTAACAATAAAAGTTGGGATGCTAGCTAAATCCAGCTGTCGATGTACACTGTTTGATTGTTGCTTTAGCCTTTTCATATCCCGTGCTGAGCAAAAGATCTGGAGAGAAACCTAGTGAAGAAATTTTAGTCATGATTGTCTGTTTCCACATGGGCTGGAATTCATCAATCAGGGTAAGTGGAGCAAGGCCGGTGGGAAAGAAGGATAGTCTGAGCCAGTAGCTGAGTATAGTCACCCACGCTCTGGCTTCCATTTTCATAAAGCCTGACTCCAGTCTCAGAATTGCATTAGAGACATACTTTGGAGATTGGAATGCTGATCTTAGAAATTTGGATTGCATAAGTTCTAATTATGCAGAGTTGAGGAGGGGTCCCAACTGGGATCCATAAAGTTGGGATCCCAACTGGGATCAGTTGTGCAACTGATTTGGCTTTGAAGAATTTGAGTGCTGCCGGAATGTACTGTAACAGCCTCATCTTGTCTTTAAAAAATCGAGGATGGCTGTTGAGCTCCTCTGTGCATTACCGGCAGCATAGTACCCATGCACTTTCCTACTTCCAGTAGTGTAAAAGATTACCCCCAGATATTTCAAGCAGAAAACCTGTTGAACCTTGTGACCATCTATAATCCAGTTTCAGTTCTTGGGCCTTTAAGCAAATGCTATGATTTTAGTTTTTTGGTAGTTAAGTTCTAGCTGATCCTCTCTGCATTACTGTGTTAGTGTTCTTAGTGCTCTTTTTAGACCAATAGGTGTTCTTGAAATTACTGCTGCATCATCTTTATAAAGCAGAGCAGAGAAATGCCTTCTCTTTAGTTTTGGAGGATGGAAATTTCTGTTATTGAGATGACCCACCATGTCATTGATGTAAAAGTTGAACAAGAGTGGAGCTAGAATGCAACCTTGCTTGATGCCCTTCTCAGTGGTAATGGTATTAGTGACATGACCCTGTGGATTGTATCTTGCTTTGAGTGAGATCCCTTCATGCAGCATACAAATTAGGTATAGTAGAAACTGGTCAATTGAGGAAACCTCCCATTTTCCCCATAGTTTGGTTCAAGATGCAGAATCAAAAGCTGATTTAAGTCTATAAAGACTTTAAAGAGAGACTGCATTGCCGGTGGAATACTTTTCAATGAGGTGTTGAAGTATGAGGCACTGGTCTATGGTGGATCAGCCTTCCCCAAAGCCAGCTTGTTCCTCTGCACATATGTTTTCTTGTTCCAACCAGTCCATGAGCTTCCACTGTAAGTGACTTGTGTAGAGCTTACTGATCGTATTGCAGAAACTGATTGGTCTGTAGTTGCCAGGATAATTCTTCTTTCCTTTTTTAACTATGGGGATGATGATAGCAAGCCCCCAGTCATTAGATGCTTGACCATCATTGTCAATACAGGTGAAGAGAGATGCTACAATAGGGGGCCAGAATTCCAAATTATTTTTAATGACTTCAGAAAGTTTTGAGTCTTCCCCTGGAGCCTTCTCCATTCTCAGCTGATCTACAAGTTTCTTGATCTCTGACTCAGTCACCAGAGCCCACCTTGGGAGATTCTCTGTGTTTTGGCTTGCAGATCCACCTTCGGCATAAGTGTCTGATAGAGTGCTTGGAAGTGTTCCTCCCAGATCCCTGGGGGGATGTGACAATCCATTGTAGTTGGTGCATTGCTTTGGGAACTTGATGTAATATGCCAAAATAATGTGCCAGATAATGTTAGGAGGCTTGTTCGGCAACTGCTAGTCCATCACCATCTTCCCCGCTTCCCCTTGCAAAGCTAATTGCTCCTTTCTTAAGCAGAGAACATTGAATTTCGCAACAAGTCTCTTTACTGCTACATCTGGAAAAACTCCTGCTATATAGGTAAAACTTGCCAAATGGTATTCTCAAATTGTAGTCCAGTGAAAGAGCTTTGCCTTTGTTGGAGATAGAAAACCTCAACTTGTGCAACACACACATATATATACACTTTTGTGGCAGAGTCCTGGCACCAGCTGGGCATGGATGAAGATGGGCATCCGGATGTAAAAAACAAAACAAAAACCCACACCTTTTCCTCTTCCAGTGCTACTCATTTTGAAGTTTGATTTCCTGCCTGGAGACTGGGGGAAAACAGAAATTCTCAAAGCCTTCAGATCTGGCAACCTTGGATCTTGCCCAGCACTTTTACTGTACACTTGTACGTGAACAATTTTACAATGTTTTTCATTATGTACCAAGTACAACCAACTAAGTTGTGGAGCAGTGAATACCCATTATCTGTAAGCATGATCCCCCAAACCTACACAGCATTTAAGGTACACCATGGGGATGGAGTGGAGGTGCTAAGGATGAAGGAAGGGAGGAAGTAGGAAAACTTTTAACATTAATAATCCAGTAACCAGCAAAGAAAAACAAAGAGGAGGAAAAAGTGAAGAGAGTAGTATTTTCAAGTTAACATTTATTGTACTAGCCAAAGGCCATGACAAAATGAGCTTATCAAAAAGCATAAAACATTAAAAACAAAAGGCACAGAATGAAGAGAGTAGTAGATATTAGAGGGGGAAATATGGCAGTAACAAGTGAAGAAATTTCCCTAGAGATGTAAGAAATGAAGAATATTTTAGAACGGACCACTTGTCAACAAAACATAGCATATACCATCATGAAACACTCACATTGGTGATGTTAAATAATTATCAGATATTTGATACTCTGGACTAGCAGTCTAGAGACTCACAAATCATACTACATTTTCAATTTAAAATATAAATTTGAAATGTTCTTGAATTTGGCTTGTCCCAGAATAGCCTTTCAAATCTAGTGGGACCTGTTCCTGTAAAAAAATATTACATTAGTGTTCAACTCCAAACTCCAAAAAGTCTGAGAAGTCAACTGTTCTTGAGGGGGACACAACATTTAGAACCAAAATTGTTGTTGAAAACCTTTGGCCTTTATCTTTACAATTGCACACATCAGAGCTTGGAAACTTTAGTCAGAGTTTGGAAACTTTATTTTTGGTCCCAAGAATCCAAGGTCTTCAACCCCTGGAACTGTAGTCTTTAACAGTAACCTTTTCAAGATATTATGCTGGCTACAGCATAATAACTATTTCTAATCATCACTCTGAACAAGTTATTAATAGTTCTGTTATTTTCCATGGTGTTATTAGGAGGGAAATAAATTTAAGTTTGTGAGGTAGTGTGGCCTCATATTATATATTTTGTACAATTCATAATGGCACTTGGAAGATTTTTACGGTCAATGTTAGGGTATTGTTAGGGTATATTCACATATGTTGTTCTAGCATGGGAGTCATGAAAGCACTATGTTTTAGAATTACAATAAGATCTGCTCTGTCAAAGTGTCACAGTTAGCTTGAGCATAACTTACAGTGTCAGGTAAGAGAGCAAGAAAAAGGTGCAAGGCATTCTAATAAAAGAAGCAGAACAGGGAGATTCGTTTCTTATGAAATTCTTTTTTTCTCCTTGTCTGCATTGTCATTGATTCTCTACCTGCTGTGTCTGTCTCTTACTTTCAATATGCATTGCATCTTCTATCTTCTGCTTTGTTCACTTTTATAGGTTAGGTCTTTCAAGAAAGAGGAATAGCCACACAATCCACTGGCCTAGATATCAAATAGTTTTACTCATTGTGAATAGTGAAGAAATCTTCAAGTCCACATCTTCTGAAACTTGAATCCTTCCCCAGCCAATGCTCCACAAATAATTTTTATTAAAATTACTGATGTGATCTAATTTCCCTGATTCCTGCAATTTATTACTTGACAGACATCACAATTCAGGTTGTCAGCGGAATCTGGTGTGAACTCTGTTGTTGCTGAATTAAAATGGCTACATTTCTCCCTTGCTACATTATCTGATTTGTATTCATACATCTTCACTATGAAGTGGTATACAATATTTTAAGAGTCTATAGCAGTGATGGCGAACCTATGGCACGAGTGCCAGAGGTGGCACTCAGAGCCCTCTCTATGGGCACACATGCCATCGCCCCAGCACAGAGTTTGCCAGAGTTTGTTATTAGAAAGGCAGAGGGACATGGCACTGTGCAATAAATAAGTGGGTTTTGGGTTACAGTTTGGGCACTTGGCCTCTAAAAGATTCACCATCACTGGTCTATAGTAATATTTGAGAGCCAATGTGGTGAAATGGTTTGAGTGTTGGACTAGGACTCTGGAAGACCAGGTTTGAATCCCTGCTTGGCCATAGAAACCCACTGGGTGACGTTGGGCAAATCACAATCCTATAGCCACAGGAGGAGGCAAGGATAGACCCCCCCTCTGAACAAACCTTGACAGGAAAACCTTATTGCTTTTCCTTATGATTGCTATAAGTTAGAAATGATTTCGCAGCAAACAACAACAACGTTGTCGTATCTAGAAACCTGCCTATTTTAAATGTGGCCATATTATTGTTTACTGTGCTGTCAACATATATGGCCCTTAACAAAAGCATGCAAGAGCAAACTGTACAAGATCATGTCTGAATGGGCTTTCCTGTAGTTCTCTGTAGTTGTTTTTGGACTGCAGTTCCCATCAATCACAGTCAGATGCCCCCAAAGAGGGATTACAGGAATTGCATTTGAGCAACATCTAGAGGACTACCTCTTCTCTGTTGTGCATTAAACCAAAGGAAAAGTGCACTGGAGAGATTTGAACCAAGTGGAAAAGATAGCACCATGTAAGTCTGGAAACCATGTCCTATGAGGAATGGCTTAGGGAGCTGGGGATGTTTAGCCTGGAGAAGAGGAGGATAAGAGGTGATATGATAGCCCTGTTTAAATATTTGAAGGGATGTCACATTGAGGAGGGAGCAAGCTTGTTTTCTGCTGCTCCAGAGAACAGGACCCGGAACAATAGATGCAAGCTACAGGAAAAGAGGTTCCACCTCAACATTAGGAGGAACTTTCTGACAGGAAGGGATTTCGACAGTGGAACACACTCCCTCGGAAAGTGGTAGAGTCTCCTTCCTTGGAGGTCTTTAAACAGAGGCTGGATGGCCATCTGTCGGGGATGCTTTTACTGAGAGTTCCTGCATGGCAAGTGGTCTCTTCCAACTCTACGATTGTATGATTCTATGATTCTAAGTCATTTCAGCCTGAGTCTTCTAAGACTTCCAGCTTTAAGGGACTGGACAATAGGTCTTTAAAGGAAGAAGAGGGGAAAAGGAAAGAGAGCCTCCTCTGTTGTTGTTCCAAGGCTGTGGAACACCCTTTCAAGGGAATTCCAGTTTGATACCCTCCTGTTTCTCTTTCCACCAGCAACTGAAGACTGGTTTTATTCAGGCAGGCTTTTGAGTTTTAAATTATGTAGCCGTAGTGTGTGTGAACTGGTGTGCCATGTTTCATTAAAAAAAAACTTTTATTACTAAAAGCCTAGTAAAAGATATCAGTATTGGTATTATTTTAAATCTTTTATTAGTGCTTATGTTTTAAAAGTGTTTTTAGCAGTTTTAACCATCAGTGCACAAAATAGGATAGCACAGTCTAGGGTCCAAACAGAGCATATTGGGGCCAAGAAACAAAGTATCCCTGTTCTTCCCAAGCATCCTTCTTTCTCAAATGGGCACATTTGTCTCCCATTGATCATACAGAAAAATTCTTCAGGGTGAGGGCAGGAACCCGGCCTTTCACTTCTTGCCCTAGTTGTAGCAAGCCAGCAGAGCTGGGAATATGGTGCTGCTACTAACAGTGGAGTGCAAGTAGTATGTGTCTACTGTGTGCTTACAGTGCCATCTAGGTGTTTCCCACTTTATCTTGTTTCATCTGTTTCTTCCTTCCCTAGCCTGATATTTTCAGGGATGATTCCTCCTTTTTCCATCTCAGTCCATCTCATTTTCTCTGCCTCCCAAGCTGATAGTAATGGTCGACAGATATCTTCCCATCTCCTATAGGCCTATAGTTCCTATAGTCAATATTACAGTATTTTTATACTTTCTCTAGTTGCTACGTCACTCTAATTTCAGCCAAAAATCAGCTCAAAAGGTGACCTAGAGCATCTCATTTTTCAGCCAATTCCACCAAATTTTGTAGTTTGGGAGCCTGGGGGGTAGGGAAACAATGACCTGATACAGACAGCCAAAATAAAGCTGCTTCGAGTCACTTTGGAGGTATGGCGTTTCAATGATACATGCATCCTAAGAGTCCAGAAGCCGCACCAAAGCCATGCTCCAGTCCTAAGGACTGCAGTGCAGCTTTGGTGCAGCTTCCAGACTCTTAGGACGCATGCATCATTGAAACACCATACCTCCAAAGTGACTCGAAGCAGCTTTATTTTGGCTGTCTGTATAGGGCCAATGTCTAACTGCTATGTAAACTGCTATGTTTGGCAGTTTGGGTCTGTTTAGTGTGATTTTTTAAAAAAAAAAATAGCGGTGGAACCTTGGAGGCACTTGTGACTTTGCAAAAAATTGGGTTGAGGTCAGATGGACCACATCCATTCTCTAAATCAGTGGTTCCCAACCTTCCTAATGCCGTGACCCTTTAATACAGTTCCTCATGTTGTGGTGACCCAAACCCATGAAATTATTTTTGTTGCTACTTCATAACTGTAATTAAATAGGTGTTTTCCAATGGTCTTAGGCGACCCCCATGAAAGGGTCATTCGACCCCCAAAGGGGTCCCGACCCACAGGTTGGGAACCACTGCTCTAAATGGTCTTGTGTTTACTCCAAGTACCAGATGTTCATGCATATCCAACAGCTACAGCATGGACCACTTGCATCTTCTCAACAGTGCTGATTCCCAAAAGTTATCCTTAAGTGATGTATTAATAGAACTTGCTAGTCTATCTAATTTTCATGGATTTATAACATTTTGAATTTTTGCTTTGGCCATTTTTCATCAGAAAGAGGCTTATAAAAACAAATATTTTGCTATGGTCCCACATAGATGCAGAATATTTAAACAAAGAAATCTATATTGAGTAGATCTCCACAACTAAACGTGACCTTGTAACCCCAGTTTAGGGAATATTTATGGTACCGTCTGACTAAAAAATTTATGTACAGTGCTGTGTAAATTTACAGCACTTTATAAATAAAGGTTAATAAATAATAATAATAATAAATACTTTAGTCTCATTGAAATGAACTGATTTGTTGTTCCACTAATCTGGCCCACTGAAATCACTATGATTTAGGCACATTCGGTATCCAAAACCCATAGGTTCAAGATCCTGTGGGTTGCACTTTGGTGAAGCATTAGACCTTCCTCCTTAAACTGCAAATCCCAGGATTCAATAGGATGGAACCATGGAAGTTAAAGTGGAAAGACAGTGCTATACAGTGGGTCCTTGGTATCCATTGAGGTTTGGTTCCAGGACAGCACTGCCTCCTCGGATACAAAAATCCATGAATGCTAAAGTACCATTAAATACAATGGCATAGAAAAATGGTGCCCTTAAATAAAATGGCAAAATCAAGATTTGCTTTTGGAGATTTATATATTTTAACAAATATTTTCAGGCCGTGGATGGTTGAATCCATGGATGGAAAAAATCAGTGAATATGGAGGGCCTACTGTAATGTGGATGTTTGTTTGTTTGTTTGTTTGTTTATTTCTGCCCTTTTTCCAAGACTGAGACTCAGGGTGGCTTACAACATTAAAAAAAACCATATTGTTAAAACATACAAAAACAATACATTAAAATAGGATTAAATTACTATAATAATTAAAATAAAATTCAATGCTAACATATCAAATACTTTAAAAAGATAAAATGGTCCCCTGAAAACAATTCTAAGCATGCATATTGAATCCAGTCCTTTACATCTACATAACTGAAGAGAGCATGTTTCAACAAAAACAGATATTCCTTACTGTACATCAATTTCAGCTTGAACACCAGTATTGTGCATGAGCCAGCATGGGATAGTATTGGACTAGGACACTGGAAGACCAGGGCCTCATTCCCACTATGGTTTAAGCTGGATCGTGATTTGAAAAGATCCGTCTGAAACCACCATGGTTCCACTGAAGCAATTTGGAAAGGGGGGGGCATGGTTTTTATCCATTTAACCCACGTCAAAAAGACGCTGGCAAAATGGAGTGTTTTTGGGGCTGATTTATGTAGAAATAAATCAATTCAGCCCAAGTGGGAACTAGGGCCGATTCAAATCAGATTCAAATCCCCCTGGTTCCCACTGGCAGCAGCTTCCCCAGCCTTCCGGCTATACCTCCATGCCTGCTCCGTCCTCAGCCCCCTGTCCTCCTGGCCTGCCATCCTTGCGTGCCTCAGTCTTCCCGGCCTGTCTCTCTTTTTCTGCCCCGGCCTCTCCTCTGCCCCCGGTATGTCCAGGAGGACGGAGGGAGGCATGGCGGGGAAGCCGCGGCTGTTGCTTCCTGCACTGATTCTTGAAACTGGCGCAAACATCGTGGGGACCACTGTGTTTTCTGAACCGGTTTCAGTAATTGGTTCAGGAATCAAATCAAGAGGAAAGTGGGAATTAGGCCCAGGGCTCTAATCCCCACTTGGCCATGGAAACCCACCTTGGGCCTCAGCCCCAGAAGAAGAAAAGGGCAAACTCTGAATAAAATTCTCCCTCTGTCCCCCCAAATCATGATATGGTCAGCACTGGATTGCCATAAGTCAGAAATGACTTGAAGGCACACAGCAGTAACAACAAAGTTTTGTGCAGGAATAGGAAAGGCAACCATAGGGATGTTGATTTCCTCCCCACCAGCTCCTTTTTTAGTTCCCTAGACTAAGGTTCTGCTAATGAAAAAAGGGTGGACTACCTCTTCTGGAAGTGTCTAGGAGCTGCTATTAATCATTTAAATGGGGGGTACATCCCATATCTTGCACTGTTTAGCATGAACAAGACCAATGTTTCAAAACTCAAAGTGACTACCTACCTTTCTCTGGTTTTATTCTTTGTTTTTTTGTTGGCATTGTTAGAAATCAATGTGGCTGCCCAAAATTCCTAAACACTGCAAATTGGCCCCCACACCTGTCCCTCAGGTTGGTGTTTAAGATTCAGGATCTGAAGCAGGGAGTCAGCTATGAAGCTCCTTGAGTGACCTCAGGCCAGATTCACCTTGCCTACCTTAAAAGGCTGTTGTGAAATTTACCTGGCATGTTTTTCAGAGCTCCCTGGGAAAAAGGGGAAATAAATAAGCTTGTGTCAGTACCCACATTTTTTGCCTTATACTTCAGTCCTAGAAGCCAAGAGGAAACTAATTCAATTTTAATACCAGATGCTAACTTTAGTTTGAAGCTGGCTGCTTGAAAACCCCAGGGGCACTAATTAACTATAATGGAAGTCACAACCTCTAAACAAAATTTTGAAGGTTTGACAGGGCACTTTTGTAGTCTAGCCACATACATCATACATTGAAGAGTCTGTTTTATTTCATTCTTCTTTTAGGCTAGTGTAAATTTATTGATTTCAATAAAGTTATTCCCAGTTTCCCCCAGTTTGTCTGAAAAACTGGGGCTAATTTCACATGCTTGCTTTGGTAACCATGTTATTCTGGTCACAAAACTGGGCCATTGGTGTTTGGGCATACTTGGTCTGTCTATGGTTGCCATATACAATTCATCTAAAATGTAGTGTCTGACACTTGGTTCACTGGTAATCCGTCTCTGTCCAAGGTGAAGGCTTGTGCTTGAGAACAGGGCCAGTCATGAAAGAGATGCCTAATGTTTTGTTAATTATACCATTTGGTCAGGTTGGCCTTGGTTCACTCAAGACAGATGTTGGCACATAAAAAAGACTTTCCATTAACAGTTTGCCTGTGGTGCATAATGTTTCTCCTATTATAGATCATTAAGGAATGACAGAGGAAAGGTGTGCCTTCAAGTTATTTCCCACTTACAGCAAACCTAAAATGAACCTATCATGGGGTTTTCTTGGCAAAATTTTGCCTCCCTCTTAGGCTGAGAGTGTGTGAATTCCCTAAGGTCATTCCATAGCTGAACATGGATTCAAACCCTGGTCTCCAGAGTCACAGTCCAACACTAAAACCACTATACCATGCCGACTCTCAGGAAAGGTGTTGTAGCCAGCTATGACCAAGCTACACGGGAATGTTAAGATTCTTGTGGGTTTTATGGCAGCTCTGGAAAAGTATTAGGTGAGGGGCAACATACTGGCATCCACATCTGAATGTGGTATGAAGTGGGTAAGGAGGAACATCACAATGGAGTTCATCTTCAACCTAATGTGGCTGAATGAAAAGGAAGAACTAAGGAGACCTTGGTGGGCAATAAAGAAAGAGGCCACTGGACCTAGAAGAGGACATCCACAAAGTATGCCTGTCTCAGCTAGAAGTGTAGGTTACTGTAATACACTAAACATGAGTCTCCCTTTGGAAAGTGTATGGAAATTACAGCTGGTGAAAACACAACATAGGGATATCACTAGGGGGTGCAGGAGGTTCAGGCTACACTAAGGGTGGGGTGACACCACTGCTCCCCATACATCTGCCTTTTGGCAGCATCAGGCTGTGACATTCATTTTTGTCCCTTTAAAACACTGAAGAGATGGGGTGAAGCCCAGTGAGAGGGGAAAAGAGAAGCCCCAGGGTTTTTTAAAATTAATTTTAAAATTTAAAATATTTTTAAACAATATCACATCTTACGAAATTTTCACTTGAACCACATGAAACGATATGTAAATCCATTTAGGCTTTGGGTATCCCAATTTAAAGGTATAATTTTAATTTTGCTTGTTCTTTATATTACAACTACAGTAGCTCTCGCCATCCTCAGGCTTGCCATCTGCAGATCTGAGCATCTGCAGATGGCCCTGTCCCATTCATCCCAATGTGCCAGTGTGGTCATGTGTGCAGCAAGCCACCACTGGGAACAATGGGACTTGAGGTTGTTGAGGCTTTTTGTTATCTGCGGCAGGTTCTGGAACAGAACTCCCATGGACACAAAGGACACAAATGTATTGCCATTATAATTAGTGATTTGTGGGAATTATAATTTATGAGTAACATTTTCTTAAGAAATTAAGATTAAGAAAATGTACAATATGGTGTTGCAACTAGAATTGGAGGAAGTGAGGATAAGGGAATATATGATTGAGTGGGCACATAATTTTGAACACAATATTTAATTCGATAACTGGGAAACAATGTGGACAAAGGGTATGAAATTTACTTTATCATATAATCTAAAAGAAAATTGGTCCAAAATGATGTTTAGATGGCATTTATTTCTAGAGAAGTTGGCTAAAATGTATAAAGGTTCACAAAGTAAATTTTGGTAGTGTAAAGTGCAGATGGGGACATAGTACCATATATGATAGAGCTACAATAAGGCAAAAAGCTATTGGAAATAGATTTATGGTGAGATAGAAAAAAAATATTTGGGATAAAGGAGTGTTTTAAACCAGAACAATATGTTAGGATTGTTAGATGACAAAATAAAAATGCATAAAAAATTGCTACACTACAAACCACACAGAACAAGGTGGTCAGCTATATGACTGATGATGGGTACCTCTTTCTGGCCTCAGAGTGTGTGATTTGCCACAGTGGACAAATATTGCCAAGAAAACCCCATGACAGAGTCACTCGAAGCCAGGAACAACTTGCAGGCACAGAGCAACAACAACAGCAACAAGAAGCATGTTGCCCTAGGCCTCTGAGAGATTCTTAGGGCACATATATTATGTATGCTGCTCCAAAATCTAAAATGTATTGTTAGAAACATTTACTATATTTTAAGTAACAACAATTGCAACAACAATAACAATGCCTAACTAGCTAGTCTTTGTGTAAGAGAAAAGGTTTTATGTACAGTTACATAAATCTGTATAATAATATATAAGCATTTGCCAAAATTTGCAAATTCAACAATTGTAGCTCCAACAATAATGCTTAACTAGCTAGGCTTTGTGTACGAGAAAATGTTTGATGTACAGTCACACATATTTGTATAATAGGATATAAACATTTGCCAAAATTTGCAAATCCATATCAGAAGATTTAGACCCCTCTGTCTGACCTCCACTACTTGTTCTCTGTTCAAAGCCAGTGCCTCTTTCATATATGTTACTGGGAACAGAAAACCAACAGCAAAAATCAATTGAGTGTTAAAGCAGATTTGTTGTAGGAAATGATATTAAAAAGCTTAATGTGCTTTCAAAACACATCCAGTCTTTGAGCATAATTTTCTCCTTTGTTCACTGTTGTTGATTTTCTGCTCCATATTGCTTCTATGAAGTCCTCTTTTTAGCACTTCATTAAGATACTGAGGGAAATAGTAACAGATGCAAGAAACATCTAATCTCCAGACAAACCAAAACATATTTGTCCCTACTGCAGAAAATGCAGAGGTGGTCAATGATGGTGGTAAAGAGTTTGGTTTGAATTTTCTTGGTAACACACAGACCTGAAACAGACGGGCCAAATAAAGCAGCTTCCGTCCACTTTGGGGGCATGGTGTTAGGACGACACATGTCACTGAAGCAGACAGAAGCTGTTCCAAGGCCACCTAAGGCGGCCTAAAGCCAGCTGTGGTCCCAGAGCAATCATTGCCAGAGAATTAGCATAACTACTTATTTCAGCATTGTGCAAGGAGTATCCAAAACTTGCTTGTGCAAATGGCTTTCCTCAGCATGCACAATGACTGAGAGATGGAATCAGGTGCAAATCCATCCCTGCTCAATGGCTCCTGATTGGTTGCAGGGCGGGGAACCATCAGCTTCCTGGAACTCCTGCATAAGTATGCTAGCAGACATTTACTGTTCACCTGCACTAAATGGTATCTTGGCCATGATAATAAGCCAGCTAATGGTTTCTTTGAGTTTTATTAATAAACCAAGTAATGGCAGACTTTAATGGTATCCCCTAAAATCAAATGTAAGTCCAACCCTGATAAGTATTCATCTATGAATCTGTGTGATATTTTTCACCTGGGTTATACTTCTCAATTACAATTTTTAATATGGAGCTTTTCAAGGATTTTTAATACTCATTTGGGATGTTTACTGTTGCTAAACCTACACCAGGAAAGCTGGCAAGGCTTTGCCTGTTACGTAACAGTCATCATTGCTTTGTCATCACCGCATGCTGAGTAGAAAAAGGATGTGCTTCTGGAAAGATGTCAATTGATTGGAAATGAATCAGTCAGATACTTCTCTGACAGGAAAATGGAACGTCTGGAAATATTTTACAAAAGGCAAGATTTAGAGCAAGGCTGGGCAGCAATTTAACCCCAAGGGCCACATGTGGCAGTGAACATTGGTTGGGGAGGCCACATAAGTGCATGCACCCATATGCGTCCAAACACATAGCCTACTCCTTGACACTTCTCTTTCCTACCTGCACACACTGTAGAACAGGTGAGGGAATCATGCAGCCCTTCAAATATTATTGGGTTAAAATTTCCATCATGCCTTCCCAATGGTTGTGCTGGCCAGGGTTACTGAGAGCTTGTGTCCATCAGTATTTGGACAGTTGCATGATTCTAACTCCTACTGTGCAGATAATTCAGAGGTTTAAATAGGAGACAGAATTATTATTTCCTCATAAAATATAGCTGCAGCCTCAGATCCTTGAGCTTGACAAACAGAGCTTGGCTAACAGATTAAGACCAAGAAGGGTGTTATGTGCAGGTGTGGTGGAAAAGACAGCATAAGATGATCTCGGGTTGGTTGGGTTAAATCTCCCCAGCTCCATAAGGTCTTTTGGGAGAGTTTGTTGGATAAAGGGTGAGGGTCAGCTGGGGTAAGGTTGTTTTGTTTGTTGAGCTTATTGGAGACTTGCTTGTGTGCGCATTAATCTTTATTGTTCTATTATAGGCTGATGACCTAGTGTCTGTTGATTGTGTGAGCTGACTGGAAGTATTATGTGTAGTCCCAGGTCCCCTTCCTGGTCTAAGGCAGGCAGGGCTTCTGCTCAGAAAAAGTGAGTCAGGGATTAGGGGCTCTACAGACCAGCATTTTGTGCCAGACTGTAGGCAGAGCCACGGCACAGCGTCTGCATGCTGGACACCATGACTCCACCCCCATTACATCATGATGCCACACGCCCTTCTAGATGGCGCATGGCATCATGGCGTGGCCCTGGAACTCCATCTAGACAATGCAGTGCCAAAAGGGTGTCACAAAGCCACACCACCATGGCTATGACTCCCTTCAGAGGGCCCAAAAAGGAGCTGGTTTTCCTGCAGTTGTTGCGGCACCGATCCAGCAAGTAAAGGGATGACTGGATGCCGGCCATCTGTCCAGCCCCTTATTTGAGGAAGAAATTAGCAGCCTCTCACTCTCTATGTAGCTGTAGCCCCAATCCCTGGAGCTAAGTGAACAGAGCTCATCTAACAGGCATTTGTGTGGGTATTGAGAAAGGGAGTTTTGAGCAGGAGACTCTCAATTTTGAGGGGATGTCATACTGAGGATGGAGCAAGCTTGTTTTCTGCTGCTCCAGAGAATAAGACCTGGAACAATGGATGGAAGCTACAGGAAAAGAGATTCCACCTCAACATTAGGATGAACTTCCTGACAGTAAGGGCTGTTCAACAGTGGGACATACTCCCTCGGAATGTGGCGGAGTCTCCTTCTTTGGAGGTCTTTAAACAGAAGCTGGATGACTATATGTTGGGGATACATTGACTGAGATTTCCTGCATGGCAGGGGGTTGGACTGGATGACCCTTGTGGTCTCTTCCAACTCTATGATTCTGTGATTCAGTTCTGCCTCAGTGTCTACTTAAAACTACTGAAGATGGATAGTGAGGAAGCTGCTGCAATCACCTGCAACCACTGTGGTATGTTTGTGTTTTTGCTGACGGATGTAAGTAACTTCACCTGCACAAAGTGAATAAGGAGAACAGTGCTCAACTTGGGGAAATAGAGCAGACGAGGCAGTAGGGGAAATGCAGCACAGAATAGGTAAAGAGGTTGCTGTGGTTCCATGTGTTATTCTTCCCTTTCTCCCAAACAGCTACCAGGGTTTTAATGGGAAATGTGAGATATTATTGCAAAGTATTCAAACTGGGAAGGCACAACCTGAACAGCAACACATGTCCCTTTCCCAGGGTCCAACAGGGAAAAGAAATACGTTTAAGCATTCTTTGTAAAACAATGTAGCTTTATGTACAAACATGTTTGTATAGTTAAACCCAGTATCTAATGGAAGAGAGAGTAAATAGGTGCCAGTTAGAGGAGAAAGAGGAAAAGAGAGTGAAAAAGCAAACAAGAAGTCTGCAGATATACAAATTAACAATTAGGGAGTATAGGTAGGCAAAACTTGCTAACTCCAAAAAGTATAGGGCTCACCCCCCCCCCACAAGAATAGTCCCACATTTAGCTTTGCTGTGTAGTCCAGTGTCACTATGGAATATCACATTCCAGGCCATTTTGTTGTTCCGTTTTGTCTGCCAAGAGATCATTGTCATATGTGCAACTTTCTCAACATTACAGATCCAGAAGAGATGTTTATTGAGAGAACTGGTAACTCCACAGAGACAAGGTGGACATGCTGCAACTCCTATAAGCAGCTGTTAAGGATGTAAAGGGAAGAATCTGGAGAATTCTTATAAAGCTTAGAAGCCCACAGCTTCTAAATTGCCCGGAGGCAGTTTCCCATGTAGCAAAGTATTGCCTGTGGCACTAGGAGTAACAGATGGAAATTTCCAACATCAGTTAAGTCTCACTCTTAAAAAAAACAACTATGTCACAATGAGAATACAACCATCTGTGACCTAGAATGAAAGGATGATCAGTCAAAAAAGTTTGGTCACAGTCAGTGGCACTGGGAGGAATCTGATGGTCAAGAAGTCAACATATTAAATAAATACAGTGTTAAATCCTCAGCACTCTGGATTCAATTGGGTTTATAATGCAAATGTCAGATCTTTGTTAGCCAGGATGCTCATCTGGTTCATAAACAAAAAAAGTGAAATCTCCGAAGTTTCTTTGAGATCTGGGCCTGGCAATTACAATATATGTCATGATAGCTAGTGCAGCATGAGATCTATCATCGTGAGAGGTTGACTAAGAAAAGAAGGTGGTCACGCTGCCCCCAACATTTCTTTATTTCATGTGTAAATGAAACAACTGCTTCTGACCCTTTTTATTTCAGTGCTTCTGTAAACTGCTTCTCTCCCCCCCCACATTGTAGTGCGTACTTCAGCATTTCAGGGATTGCTTTGACATTGCGACATTATAGAGTTTTAGCATCGTAATGTCATTCTATCAACCAAAAACAAAGCAGCACAGTATGATTCAAACAGTACAAATTCTGTTGGATCCTACTATGTACCTCTCTTCCTCCATTACATTGTTAAATATAAGCTATAGATGTTAGTGTGGCAGAACAGGAAGGATTTTTAAACATGCTGACTTGATCTTCCTGGAACAAGCACCTGAAGTACAAATAGTCAATGCTTGGTGGGGTGGGTGAGAAGGAAGGAGTCCCTTCTATTGACAGTGCTAAATGGGCTTGTAACTGTCAGCTTTCAAGTGAAGCTTCAAACTACCTTACATAAGACACTACTGTGGTATCTTCCATGGATATGGCTGGAGTGGAGGGAAAGTCCTTATTCCCTCCTTTTTTGCCACAAAGCTCTGAAACAATAGTATCAGTGTCTGGGGCTGAATGTACATGCGGGCTGTATCCCAGCTCCACTGCAGAGTATCTTGCCCTGGATGTCCAGATGTTATAAACACAAAAGAAGACAAGGCATCACAAAATGCAGGACAGTCAAAGTAAATGGTACTTTTATAGCTATAAACCCTTGACAGAATCTATGGCGGGTTATAGACCGCCGCTTTGAGGTGGTCTGCCGCCGCCGCCGCTTGGTCCACGCGGGAGCCGCAGCAGCCACACCGCGCGGCTCCCACGCGGACCAAAAAAGAAGCTCCAAAATGGAGCTTCTTTCCGCGGCACACTGATGACTTCGCGAAGTGCCAAGGGCGCATTCATGACGTCAATAGCGCCGTGCGACATTCGGACGCTCAGCGTCCGATACGTCAATATGGCGCCGGCCATGTAGAAGGGCCGGCGCCATATTGTATGGACAGAGTCCGTACTAGGGACAGGGACGTCTAGAAGAGACGCTCCCTTTTTAAAATGGGACGTCCTCCGGACGTCCCAACTGGCTGTGTGTAACCCGCCTACATTTAAATTATTCATTTCATTTGTCCATTGTGCTGAAATTAAGGGGGGAAAACTTTCAACATTAGCATTGTGTCCTCAAGCAGCCCATTGCCTAATACATTTGCCATCCTTTTCCCCTCTGAGAAACAAATGTGTCCGGAGCTCTGGGGGCAAGTCTTGTCTGCTGCTGCTCCTAGGAAAAAAGAATGCCAGAAGGATCCATCCTATCACCCTCTTTGCAGTGATGACAGGCAGCCAGGTAGATGCATTTCTAGAATGGGAACTGCAAACATGGTGTTACTCAGAGCCTTACTGCATTACGACAACACAACGGCATGCCAACGCAGCAACATCAGCAGCAAGTCCACTGTGTTGCATAACACCGTATGCATCCTGGCATCATATTGTTATAACGCCATTGCAAATCTGTATTAAAATAATCTGTTAATGGCTACCTCTCACACTTCCTAACAGCCATTTTTTGGGTGCAGAAATTTGATCCCACTTTCTACAGTGAGAATTTAATGACTGGTTGGGATGTGTGCAGGTTTTTTACTTAAAAAGAAAACACCAGCATTTTAAAGAATGGTTGCTACTGAATCTATTACCTACAAATCTGAAGAGGGAATAAAGTTTTCAGCCTCATAGGACTAGATATTAATTTTTAAAAAAACATTACAGTGTTGTATTTTGTCTCATTTTATTTTTATTGTGAGCTACATCACAAATTAGAAGCACTGTATGTTCAAATTCCTACACAACCTCAGAATACTCTTTCTCAGTCTAACACAAATCCCAGAAGAAGAGGATCATATATGTCATGCTGTGCTTTTTGAGGAAGAATAGCATAACAATAAAATAAATATAAAGTTGTCTGGGTAACTCTTGCGGCAAGGTAGAGACAACTCTACAACTGAAGTGCAGCAAATGAAAAACCCTGCTCAAAAAGGTTTGTTTTAAAAGCAAAGATTCTTGAGATGCTGCCAAAATTCTTGGATTACTCTCCATTGAAGGGCACCTCATGATACAAATTTCCAGGCCCCCACAGTTGTAATCCAAATTTGTTTTGCCTCCTGTGTAGTACAGGCCAGCATAGCTTTGTATAATGGTACTACTGTTTATCCAAATGTCTGCTTATCTGAACCCTTTGATGTTTGTCTACTCAGATCTAAGTTCCACATGGCATTCTAATCCATGAAGTTATATTTTAGCATTGCATGTCTTCTCATAAATTCTTATGAATGAAGTGTGATTTTTCAAGAAGTTATAAGAATATGTAGAATACACATAATGCCATGTGTATTTGTTATCATTTTAAAGACTTGAATGAAGAAGAAAGATGTATTTTTCTTCAGCAGCTGCCCTTCCTTCATGCACATTTAAATTTTTCCATAGACAGCCAGCCCTTCTTATACATAGATTTTTTATACACGGATTCACGCATCCATGGTTTGAAAGTGTTGGAAAAAAAGTATAAATTTCAAATATCAAACCTTGATTTACCAATTTTATAAGGGACACCATTTTGCTATGTCATTATACTTAATGGGACTTCAGCATCCATGGATTTTGTTATCCATAGGGGATCTTGGAATCAAACCCCAGCGTATAACAAGGGTCCACTCTAACACCACACCATATTTTCCATATAAGGTCTTTCCTCTGTGTAGATATGTTCATAAAATGCCAGCTTACTCGCTTCTCCATTCTTCTTCTTCTCTCTCCCTACATATACATGTTCTAAACCAGTACAGTCTGGCTGCCATAAATTGGCCCAGGTTAAAGCACAACTGTGTATATCCATTTGAGTAACTGTGGTGTGCTAGGATAGCCACATTTATGAATTAAGAGAGATGCCTCTCCTCAGTTAAGCAAGAGATTGCAATGATTGAGCATTCTCATTCTTATCCTGTCTGCTGCTTTTTGGATGGTGAGAGTAGGCCTAAATGTAGCCATTATCTAGATTCACAAACCCAGCAGCTAGGTTGATATACAGTACCTTAAGGACTTTCTCCCACTTGCCAGCATCTTCATCTTCACTGGGTTACTTTACACACCACTCCCTCACACCCCTGGGATGTAATATCATAAAAGCATTTATTTCCTGCACAGGTGTTCTGGTGCTTGCATGTTTATTGTAAGTGAGCAATCCAGATGGGAGCTCAGCAGTCCAAGTGTTCTTATCCTCCTAGCAGGTCAGCCGGTGTTGAATATGCTCAAGTGTCTATCTTGGGTTTTCAAGCAGGAGCTTTAAAAACCACGGCACAATCAGAATTGTAGCTTGCTCTTCTGTAGCTCAGCAAAGAGACAATTCTGCCTGAGTTATCCTGCCCCTGTTGTCTCCTCCCCACAGGGAGTTTGCCCAGTTTCAACTGCTGGCTCTTAAAAAACTGTCAGCCACTGAGTCTTCTTTATAGAGTCTTCTCTATTGGGTTGTCTCTATAGGCTTAGCCTTGTGATGCTTTTAACCAAGTATTCTAGTACTCTGGGATTCAGCACACCAACCATTAAATCCTCCCTCCTTAACAGTCATCTTTCGGCCTGAGAGGGAGAGAATAGGCTGGCCCAGCTCCATCAGGGCTATCCTGAAGAAGAAGAGCCCTCCCTCCGGTCCATCTGCCTTAGTCCAGGCCTCAGAGGGAGACAAGAATGCTGGACTTGATCTCCTCCCCCCTCACCATTCCCTTCTCCTTTTGTGTCGTGTCTTTTAGATTGTAAGCCTGAGGGCAGGGAACTATCTATTATCCCCTCTGTTGCAAGCCACCCAGATTCCCAGTGATTGGGCGGCATATAAATAAATCCTATTATTATTATTATTATTATTATTATTATTATTATTATTATTATACAAACACTCAGGCCCCTCTAAAGGATCTCTCAACAATCCTGCATTTATGCAGAAGGTTCACACAAACCTACTCATGTGGGAAGATTTGTGGGGCATGTTGGCTAATCTGCCCATCACTGGAATTGCAAATTGTTTCCTCTAACGAATGCCCATCTAAGAGTTCTTGCACTGTGAGCCCCCCTATATAAGGAGGGACATTGCTAGCACAGATATCTTTCCTGTGAACATTCAATGGATGTGTGAACCTTTTTATCTTGTGGAGTGGCATAGGGTTAAAGTAGAACTCCTATGGACCAGACCCAGGGTTTCTTTTCCAGGGTTCTTGTTCAGAAGGGGGAACTGCAGCTGGTTCTATATGCCATACTAGGCTGAGGGAATTGGATGACGTCAGAAGACTCATGCAGTCTTTGGTGTCTGATACAAGTGTTTGCAGCTGACATTGATCGGGGCACTGTGTGTTCCTGAGGAATGCCACCTTTGGGTTTTGGTCTGTCGACTTGTTTTTCATTTGCCCAAAGCACTTGCTTGCCATTAAGTCTGAGTATCTGACTATTAGGATCAATTTTGGGTAGGTGCTAAACCTTAACAAATACAATGTCAGTCTTGTACTGTATGATAATTTAATTCAGAATACATACTACTATTTAGAACTAACTCCAAATTTTCAATTATTAAGGGGGATTAAATCCACACATCTACCCCAAACATGCTTTGGAAAGTCAAAACATTCAGCTTTTCTGTTCCTGCTGTTTAATGATGGATCATTCACAGGACATCCCCAACTCATAGAGATACACATAATAGGGCAGTACCTAGAAAATGGGAAGAAGTTTGCAGAACTGGGGCGATGACACCACTAAATGAAAGACTTCAGCCATTTCAAGCTGTGAAATCCAAGCCATGGAGCTGAGCAAGTGCATTTTGTTGTTTCTTTTACTGTTTCTTCTCTCGTTTTCTGGAAGTCAGAAACAACTCATAGCAGTTGACTTTTTTAAAAAAGTCAATCCATAGTGAGCTTACTGCAACTATTCCAGGTTGCAGTCATATGTGATACATAATGCAACATCAGAGTAAAATCTCACACCTTCAGCCATAGTAACACCACCAAGCCAATACTGTAATGGTTAGCTGTTTGGAAACCTAGAAACAAGTCGTTTAAGCTATTGCTGAAAGGCTATTTCAGCCACACTTTGTCATAGCCTGTTCATTAATATAGGGGCACAAAAACAAATTAGGTCATTGCAAAATTATGTTGGCTGTATCACTCGTGTTCAGTGTAACATTTGCCAGACACCTTCTGGGTAATACCTTGCCAATAAGCAAAAACTGAGCCAAATGCTTACCAGCTGAGGTTAAAAAGAGATATCTGTGTATGTTCACGCCAGACTCTAGTCTTACTTGGGGATTTTATTCTGTGTAGTTAGGTCATAGAGCATTTAAAAGAGACCACTTAGTTCCTGCCCCTCTCAAAATACTGCTCTTCTCATAAAAGGATTTACATACAGCTTCAAGATTACAGTGTTATACAAGAAGACTTTAGAAATACTATAGCACATTCTGTTAATTAAAAAAAAAACCCCAAGATACTGCAAAACATCCAACACTTTACAGATTAATACAACCTGCGTATTCTCACTGAGTTGTCTTTACTCTTACATATTGCTAAATATAGCTTACCTGTCTTTGCCAGCTGAGCATTTTGTTCCTCTAGTACATCAACCTGTCCAGAACTTGCTTCTGAAACATAGGCGTGTTACAGACTGCCGCTGCTACTTGCTCCATGAGGGAGCCGCAGCAGCCAAACCATGGAGCAAAAAAGAAGCCCTAAAACGGGGCTTCTTCCTGCGGCGCAGTTATGATGCCGCGAGGCGCCAATGGCGCACTCGCAATGTCATAAGCACCGTGCGATGTGCAGACACACAGTGTCCGCTACGTCAATATGATGGCGGCCATGTGGAACGGCCGCCACCATATTGTACATATTCAGTACGTACTAGGGTTAGGGGGGTGCGGAAGCACCACCCCTTCCTAACCCTAATACGTTGTGAATACGTACTTTATGGCAGTTTGTAACCCGCCATAGTGTTATTCTAATCATGCTTAATATAATGTTTGATCTCAAAACAGATCGGTTTCTACTTTATAAAACAATGATGATTCAATGATATTCAGTTATATTTGAATTTGAAAAGGAGATTACACCACTTCCCTTCTGTGTAATACGTGGAAGAATTTAATGCTGTGTAAATACTGTAGAAGAGTATTTACATACATTGAGAGCCAGTGTGGCGAAGGGGTTTGAGTGTTGGATTATGAATCTGGAGACCAGGGTTCGATTCTCTGCTCAGCCATGAAACCCATTGGGTGACCTTGATGAAGTCACATGCTCTCAGCCTCAGGGGAAGGCAATGGCAAGCCTCTGAACAAATCTTGTCAAGTTCACCTTAGGGCCATCATGTCAGAAACAACTTGAAGTCACACGAAATAGGTTCACTTTAGTGCCATCATATTTCAGAAGCGACTTGAAGGCACATGAAAATAAACAAAAAGCATTAGTATCAGAGCATGAAAAGATTTTTTCCCCCAAAGGAAGTTGTGACAGTAATTCATTCAAGGCTAAGAAAGGAAGATAGTTACCATTATAGTCACAGGTCTCTAAAATAAATACTTTCCTTTCCTGAAGTAGTTAAATAAGTAGTTAATTGCAGCTAGTTTGGAAAGAATGTCTGAATGCTACAATCCACTGTCAGCTTGTACAACTAGAGCTTGGAAAAGTTTAACTTTTTTACAAATAAAAATGATATAGTTCCAAAGCCCCCATTTTTAAAAGTATATTTATTTTCTAGTTTTTCAAAAGCAATTGAAATTGTTACTTTTTGTAATATTAAAAGTCTGAATGCTACATGATCCTAATCTATGGTCCAAAACACACTCGCATCCTGTTCCCCTCATTATCATGTCAACACTCAACAGAGCACAAGGTGGCAGCACCATCTGACATTCTTTCCCCCTCCACCGATAGAAATCACACTCCTGTAAATCTCATTCTCATGGTAACTTTAAAATTAACCAAAGTTGCAATTATCCAGCAAATGAATGAAGTTATCCTTTCTTGAGTTCCCATCATAAGGTAAAACAATAACAACAACGTTCCAAACCCATTTTGTGTGGATAATATTTAAGGGGCCAAAAGGCGAAAAATAGATCACACTAGATTCTTCTTGAGATGTGGTGCTGGAGAAGGGTGCTGAGGATACTATTGAAAGCTAAAAAGACAGCCAAATGTGTCCTATAATAGATCAAGCCAGAACACTCCCTGGAAGACAAGGGCGGGTTACAGACCGCCCATTTGGGGCGGGCTGTACCTGCCCCTTTCCCCAGAGTATCGGGGTCTCAGTGGCTAGAATGGCAGCCGCTGAGGCCCCGATCCGCCGCTTTACGGGCTGCGGGGAAGCGGCAAAAGGCCGCTTCCCCGCAGCCTGGAAAGGGGTGTCCCTGGGGCTTCAAGCCCCAAGGACACCCCGTGGTGGTGGGGAGGAGGAGAAAGGGGCCACTTGGCCCCTTTCTCCTTTGGTCCGCTGAGCACAGCTGTCTGAAGGCTGCACCCAGCGGACCAAACCAGGAAGTAGCTCCGAAACGGAGCTCCTTCCTGCTCCGTGCTAAGGGTGCACTAAGTTCCCTGGCGTGGAGCGAGGACGTCATGTCCGTGCCGCCCCGTATAGAGGCGGCGTGGTCCTGACGTCCTCATGGCGGCGGCCGTGTGGAACGGCCGCCGCCATTTTGTGCATGCAGAGCATGCACTAGGGTTAGGGTGTGTGGAAGCACGGCCCCTTTCTAACCTTAGTGCGCGCTCCGCACGCACAAAACGGCCCGTTTGTAACGGGCCAAGATGACTAAACTGAGGCTGTCATACTTCAGCCACACAATGAGAAGGCACACTCATTAGAAAAGACAATGATGCTGGGGAAAGTGGAGGGAAGTAGAAAGAGAGCAAGACCACATGCCAGATGGATCAATTTATTCAAGGATACTCTGGGCCTGAGCCTGCAGGACCTGAGCAGGGAGGTAGAGGATAGAGGGGCTTAGAGATGTCTCATTCACAGGGCCACCATGGAGTTGAGATCAGTTTGAAAGTAGGTAACAACAACAAGACCAGTGCAGAGAAATGAGAATTCTTGCAGCAGAAATCCTCATTTATTACTGATTGGTGCTTCTTGATCCTGGTTTTGTATTCATTTGGAGCCTCTCTAGACTTTGCAACAGCCAGCAAAGGGGCAGGGGGAGAAGTTTCTGTATTAAGTTCTGGGACAACAGAATTGCAATCTGGTTATTTAAAAATCACTACAGGATGGATTTTGGATGATGATGATGATGATGATGATGATGATGATGATGATGATTTGCTCTTTTGTTTTTCAGCCAACACAGCTGCCCCTGAAATGTATTGGAAAGCATTTATACTTTTGTTGCTGGGAGAAGGTATCACACACAACTTGTAAAAAAACAATAGGACTAGTATTTCATGTTAATAATCTATTTAATCACATTTAGATATGACCAGGACCTACAAATGCCCATTTGCTACATATATATTTGCATTGTGTGACATCCTATGGCTGGTATCCTATTGGTGGCAAACCTACACATAAGTTTCCTTTACACCTGTTCCCCATGAGGCACATGGAATGGCCACATAGGGAAACTTCAGAGGCTGTATGGTAAGTACAGAAGATGGTGATATATATATATATATATATTGCTCAGTCTACTGTGAGTATTCATGCAGGACTACTATACCAAGTTGACCCATGCAGGATTGCTGCCAATATGTGGGATTCACATAAATGTTCTGCACACAGCACACTTCTGTGAATAAAATGCCTTGTGAATAAAATATCTCCCTTCCTTTTCTCAGTAGTCTAAAAGACATATGAAAACTGCTAACCAAATTAGCAAGAAAAGCTGCATGATCTTGACACAGCTGCTGCTCTTACCTGCTTTTTATTATAGGGGTGGTAGGTTGCAAAATCCCACATGTTATGAGCTGTCCCTGGCATTAAAAACTCAAATGCAGGAGTTCCTTTCTTCTTCTCTTAGTTCTTTTTAGTAGAACTGAAGAAAATATGAACTTTTTCACCTTTCTATATTCTTGCCTTTTTCTCTGTCATGTATTGTATTGCTTTTTTCCTCAAAATTACTTTCTTTTCTTTAAACCTTAGGAGTTTGATTATAGCAGACCAATAACATTTCTAATCCAATGAACCAGGGGCAAGAGACCCAGGTGCCCTCTGCATTTCAGAAGTTTCCATCTTCTCACTATTCAAAATGGCTTTCAACTTACTCTTTTTAAAGTAAGACTTTAAAAGTAAGCTTTAGAAATGCCTCTTTCCTGTAGTTCCTCTGTCAGATGTTCTTTGGGCCGTCTGTCAAGCTTTCCCTATCTCCTGAAGACTTTAGCACATTTTAGAGTAAACTTTCACCATCAATGAAATTGTGGATTGCAGATTGATAGTGTACAAACATGAGTTTATGCCTTGACCTTCCTTTGGGTCTCCCTAAACCTACAATTTTTCTAAACAGTGATTCACAAAGAATATGAACCGGAAGATTGGTTGAATGCACACAGCCAGGAAAACACAGTGGACAGCATCATGTTAGTGACAGATGTATGTGTATTCTGCTGTCAGCAGCAGAAACAGAGTTACATCACATACATGGCAACGTTGCATGTTGTAGTTGGGCATTGCACATTGCACAATGACATCCATTCATTGACATGTGTTGCACAATGTTGCTGTTCTGCATGGGGACTGCATAATGCTGGATTTATTCAAAGATATAGCCATGTTAGTCGGTAGAATCAGTATGTAGAGAGATCTTGTAGCACCTTTGAGACTAACTGGAATGAAGAAGTTGGCAGCATGAGTTTTCATTGACTTCAGTCTACTTCCTCAGATGCATGTAGTGGAGTGGACACCACTGACAGACATATATATGCCATTGGTATGTGAGAATGTCAATTCAAATTCAGTATCCTTTGTGCATGGAAATGAAGTAGCAAGTCCAGTTTTAACTATGGTTGTTAGTGAACAAAGATATTGTGAACTGGCTAATGTGTATGGAAATGAAGAGGCAAGACCAGTTTGGCATTGGAAACTGCACACTGTAGGTGAAGGGGACATGTTGCTGAGGGACTGTAGTTTATGGATGAATTCAAATTCTGCTATTTCTCTTGCAAATCTACCTTTGTAGTTCTTTTGTTCAAGGACAGCTATATTGAGGTCTGAGTTGGAATGCCCAGGGAGATTGAAATGTTCTGCCACAGTTTTGTTTTGTTTTTGTATTTCCATTCCTAATGTTTGATTTATGTCTATACTCTGGTGCAGGGACTGACCTGTTTGCCCTGTGTAGAGTGCTGACAGGCATTGATGACATAGTATGGCATAAATCACATTGGAGGATGAGCATATGAAGGTCCCCTTAATATTGTGGGTGATGCCATTAGGTCTTGTGATGATATTTCCTGGATAAATGTGTGGGCAGAGTTGGCATCTTGGTTTGTGGCAAGGCTTAGTACCTGTGTCCCCATCTGTATCATGTGTCTTCCTTGTGTCTTCCTTTGGATGAGTACTTGCTAGAGATTTGAAGGCTGTCTGTAGGTGAGTAAAGGCCTACCACCAAGAGCCCTTAAAAGAGTGGCATTATTGTCCAGAATGGGTTGTACAGTAGGTCATTGATGATGTGCCTGAGTGGTCCCAGTATGTGACCACTAGTGGGGTTCTGTCATTTTCTCTCTTCAATCTGTTCTGTAATAGATCATCCCTGAGTACAAGTCTTGCCTTGTTTATTTATTTTTTTCACTTCATGTGGTGGGTACTGTAGTTTGAGGAATGCTTGTTGTAATTCCTTGAGTTTGACATCCCTATCTTATGGGTCTGAGCAGATGTGATTGAATTGGAGAGCTTGGCTGTTGACTATGGATCTGGTGGTGTGTTCAGGGTGGAAACTGGAGGCATGTAAGTATGTATAGTGATCTGTGGGTTTGCAATATAGTGTGGTACTTATATGTCCATTTTGTAGTTGTATTGTGGTGTCCAGAAAGTGAACTTGTTCTGTAGATAGTTCCAGGCTGAGATTGATGGTGGGGTGGAAGTTGTTGAAACTGGTGAAATGTCTTGAGTGAGTCTTCTCCATAAGTCCACATTATGATGATATACTCAATGCACCTCAGGTAGAGGAGTGGTTTCTGGGTGAAGGAGCTAAGAAAGAGATCGGCCATGAAGTTATTGGCATATTGTGGTGTGCCATACACGTGCCCATGGCCGTGCCATTAACTTGAAGGTATATGTTGTTCCCAAAGGTGAAGTAACTGTGTGCGAGAAGAAACTGATAGACTTTGGTAGCTAGATCTAATAAGTTCCCATTAGGAATGATGTTCCTGATGGCTTGTATTCCATCTTTGTGTGGGATATTGGTGTACAGGGATTCCAATCCATAGTGGCTAAGATGGTGTTGTGGATGGATTGTATCTTCTGTAGGATGTCTGTGGTGTCCTTCACATAGCTGGGGGTGTTGGTGGCATATGGTTTAAGGATATTGTCCATATATTTGGAGGTAAATGTTCCAGTGCTGGAGACAATAGGTTGTCCAGGGTTGCCCTGTTTATGTATTTTGGGTAATAGGTAGAATGTGCCTAGTTAAGGCTCCTAGGGTGTGTCAATAAGGATTTGGTTTTGTGCCTTCATGGGAAATTCCCTGAGCAGCCTGTGTAATTCCTTCCGGTATTCCTCTGTGAGATCATTAGATAGGATTCTGTAAAATGTGGTGTTGGACAGTTGCCTCTCAGCCTCCTGTATGTAGACAGATCTGTCCATGATGACTACCATTCCTCCTTTGTCAGTCTCTTTGGAGACAATATTACAGTTGTTCTTGAGACTGTGTATGGCATCTTGTTCTTGCGACTATGATTCTGTTGTAACTTGCGTCTTTTGTTTACTATTTCTGCCTGGGCACGGCGACAGAAACAGTCTATGTAGAAGTCTAATTCTGTGCAATGGTCATCAGGAGGAGTCTGAGATATATTGGCGGGATACACACCGCCATTTAGTACGTATAGGATACCTACTAGGGTTAGGAAGGGGCGGTGCTTCCGCACCCCCCTAACCCTAGTACGTATCCTATACGTACAAGATGGCGGCGCACCTTCTACATGGGCGCCGCCATCTTTACGTACTGGACGCACAGCGTCCAGACATGTCGCGGCGCCTATGATGTCGTGAGTCTGCGCCAGGCGCCTCGCAACGTCATAGAGGCGCCGCAAGAAGAAGCTCCGAAATGGAGCTTCTTTTTTGCTCTGCGCGGGAGTCGCGCGGTTTGGCTGCTGCGGCTCCCGCACGGAGCAAATGGCGGTGGCGGGGGAGCGCCGCAAAGCGGCGGTTTGTACCCCGCCATTGCTGTAGTTTCTACAGTTGTGTTGAGGAGAGAGAGGTGGTCCTTGTTCTCCTGACTGGTGTCATAGTTCTTGAAGTATTCTCTGAGGCATAGGCAGCAAAAGAAGGCATCAAGTTCACTACAGAAACCACAGCGCTGGCCTCACATCCGGATACCTAATGTATACAGGCGGGATGTTGGATTGCAGCCATAATCACTGACATGTCTTTTTCTGCCTGTCAACCTGAATATATGGAGAAATATAGCCTCATTTCCTTGGTCCAAAGGTGAAAGAGGAGGAGGAGCATGGTGCTTACTTAAAGATGGTTGTTGGCTTAGCCCTGCTGATATCCTTTCCTTTATCCCAGCAGCAGTATTTTTTGGCATTGTGGGTCATAACTTGTTTAGCTCCAAAATATGTGACCCCAACAGTCCTCCCTATAGCCCTGTGAAGTAAGTCATTGCTACTTTACATGGTCTGATAGCGGAGCCGGAGGCTGAGGCCATATAGTAAGTTCAGGAAGATTTGAGATTTGGACAGGGAACTCCTTAGTCCACATCTTTTGTGCTTAACAGTGATGTGAAAACAAGTGTTTAAACCAGTATTATAGATAGAGCAAGGTGCTTTCTGCACCGCCATTTGGGACGTCCTCTGGACGTCCCATTTTAAAAAAGGGGCGTCTCTTATAGACGCCCCTGGGCCTAGTACGGACTCTGTCCGTACAAGATGGCGCCAGCCCTTCTACATGGCCGGCACCATCTTTGCGTATCGGACGCTGAGCGTCCGTACGCGTCGCGCCGCTTGTGACGTAGCGAGCGCGCCCCTGGCGCCTCGCTACGTCGCAAACGCGACGGAAAAAGAAGCTCCATTTTGGAGCTTCTTTTTCGGTCCGCGCGGGAGTCGGGCCGTCTGAAGGCTCCGACTCCCCCGCGGACCTACTGGCGGCGGCGGCAGACCGCCACAAAGCGGCGGTCTGTACCCCGCCCAAGTTTTGTAAATAGCTGGTTATTGGTTTGCATGTGGCAAAGCAGAAAAAAAGTACTTCTGGGTGACCAGGAAGGAAGTATTTTGCAAATTGGAAGAATGGGTAGTTCTTTTTGTTTAGGATTTTAAATAAGTTCAGGTTAGAAGAATTACATACAATACATTGACATTTGTGCCCAAACAGGTTGATAGAAAAATAAATTAAATAAACTTGGATCTGTTTTAAAACCTATTTGGTGAAAAAGGCGGGGTACACACTGCCAGAAAGAGGCATGTCCCTGGTGCCTCTCTTTGCTCCACAGGAGCGCCGCAGCAACCAAATTGCACAGCGCTCCTGCACAGAACAAAAGGAGCACTGGGAAGCAGCTCTTTTTTGCGACGCACTTCCGTTGCCCCAAAGTGCCAGTGATGTTTTCGTTATGTGCCGTGTCTGTTGGGTGTGTTGCAGTTGCACCACCCCATCACATGTGAGGGTTGCTGGGTGTGTGGACGCTCCTCCCACCAGGCAGCCCTCACACGTGATGAGGGTGCTGCGAAGGCCCGTCTGTTCCGGGCCAAAATTAAGCTATCTTCCTTGTTCAGTATTTCTCATTTCTCAAAGAATTATCCTTATAAAAAGTCTGTTTTCTCAATACAGTATGTGGATTTACCTGAAATAATATTTCCACCATGAACTTAGGTATATGGTGTCTCTGGAAATGGCCCAAGTATACATCTCCAAAGATTAAATTCTGCAAGGCAGATTTGCTCATTGAATGTTATTATTTTTACTTATTGCATTCAGATTGCTTTCTTGGCACTTGATGCTCGGCTGTACCAGACTGAAGAGCTTGTGTGATTCAAGTCTTGGCACTGTCCCAGCATTCCGATTCTTAAGCCATTCTTTAGCTGATTTTTATTTTATCAATGGCTGCATTCATTCGTGGTGCCTGACTATAAAAGCCTGAAAAAGCGGGGAGAAAGGAGAAACTGCTTGTGAATTAAAGGTTTAGAGGGTGGAGTTCATTCAGAAATAAATCAAGTTTAGAAATGTACTAAATAGGCAGAAGGGTCTTCATTGTACATTTGTTTCCATTTATTTTTTTATTGCGCTTAAATCAGACCAGTTTTAAAAACCCAGGAAGAAACATACACCCCCCCCCCATCAACACAATGAAAAAATTATGTAAAGAAAAAAGCATACTTGGCTGCAAACAGTTCAGCCCTGCTGTGTTTCTGGAACACTGTAATCTCACTGAGAGTGAAGTGTAGCCCTATTCAGTTGTTATGCAATTGTACTGAATCCACATGCAAAGGAAGAAGCTGAGAGAGAGAGACAACGAGAGACAAAAAACCAGGGTCCCCAACTGCATGGACAGTAATCATGTGTAAGGGAAGCTCTCACAAGTCTTGTCACTTTTCCATGTATGAAGAATGACAGAACTAGGAATGGAGGGGGGCAAGACAAGCACACTCCACTCTTTGTGTGTTGATTCAACACACTTACAAAGGCATGAATAGGTCTACTGTGTGTAACTTTAAAATCTACAGCTGAATGGGTGGGTTTTCTTAGTGGCTGGTCCCAGGCTTTAGGATGCTCTCTCTAGGGATGCTCTCTCTGTCCTTCTACCAGCAATCAAAGACTTCTGTTCTGTAGGGCCTCTAGGAACAGACTGCAAGAGCTCTTAAACAGTGCAGCAGACTTTTTTTAAAAGTAGAATTATTTAAAAGTATTTAATTCAATGCATAGTTCAATTGCATTTTAACAATCACTTTTTGCATGTGTTTATTCGTTTACTTGTCTGCGCTTTTATCTCTATTTTTATTTTTGGGCCTGAACAGACAGGTCAAAATAAAGCTGCTTCGGATCACTTTGGAGGTATGCTGTCTAAATGACACACACATCTTAAGAGGCCAGAAGCTGCGCCAAGGTTGTATTCTAGTCCTTAGGACTGGAGGATGGCTTTGGTGTGGCTTCCAGCCTCTTAGGATGCATGCAGCATTTAAACAGCATACCTCCAAAGTGACCCAAAGTAGCTTTATTTTGGCCTGTCTGTTCTGGCCTTTTGTAAGCCACTTTGAATCTCAGTTTTGGGGATAAATGAATATGATGATGACAGTGTATCTGATATTTGGGTTTGCACAAAATGTAATAACATTTTGTTTGAATTATCTGATTTGTGTAAAGTCTCATACACCCACAAAACAATTTTATCCTCCAGTGGCAACACAGGCTAACAGGTCATCACATGTCAAACATCTGATGCTTCAGGCTTTGTGTGATGAACATAAGCAACTGTCTTAGTGGTGTTGGGTCTCAGGAACACAGTGTTAGATCATTTGATGTCTAACTCTCAAAATACAAGGCATATCCTTCAATATATTAGTGTCAGGGAACAGAAAAAATCCTAACACATTCCAGAACACTTATTCTTTAGGATATGAGAAGACTGGCTATTTCTTCTCAAGAAAGCTTAATTTGATCTACTAAATAACCCTGATCAACCAAATCTTCCTCTGACTTTGCTTGAGCCTATGAAGGACAACAATGATGAGCTTCAAAAGGCTATCTCCAAAATGAGTATGAACATTAAGGTGGGAAATGTAGTTGACTGTAGGCAACAATTAAGGGATGCCTATGATGACTGATTCAGAAAGAGATCATGGGGCTGTGGTGAACATCTTGACAAAAGCAGCCTGATATACCAAATCTGTGGAAAAGTCAAGCCCCATGCTGGGGCAGTAGGAGAGGGGGAAAGGGCTACAAGAGGTGCAGGAAAGGCAACCCAAATGATCAAAGGGATCAAATTTCCTTGTGAGAGAAAAATTACAATATTTGGGGCTTTTTGGCTTAAGTTAAAAAAAGACGAGTAAGGAAGGAACAACAGAGGTGTATAAAATTATACATGGTGTAAATAAAGGGATGGACAGATCTTTTATCCTTTCGAAATGTGGATTGGGCAAATTCATCAAAAATAAGGCTAGTAGTCATGTACACATAACACCAGGTCCTAAAAGGTTTTGCTCCCTCTCTTCTCTTTAATGTCCCTTTTCTCTTTTTCACAGAGCAAACAAGAACAAGAACATTTATTTTCTTTTTTAAATGAGTCACGATGTTAAAGAACCTGAAAGAAGATGAAATGGACAAGCTGTGTCAAAAGCTATTAGGCTCCCTTGCATAAGTGATTGTATTGCTGGGTGCTTTATCAAGAGGCAGTAGTGGTACCTAGTGGCTCCCATGTCAGTGAAACCAAAAATACTCTGGGTGCTAGTCTGAACTTTAAAGGAGATATCCATGGTGCTGATCTTATTTAGGGATTCATCACCATACTGCCATGTTGCCACTGCCTAGAGGCATCTACAAGTTTCCCCACATAATTCCTTGTTTGAATCTGGCTCTCCTCAACACCAGGACCAGCACAAAACTGGAGAATATCAATGGTTCACTTGGTCAGGAGGAAAGTGGAAACATCCAGGTACCTTCAAAACATACAGATGGTCTTCGCCAGTTTGCAATTAAGGGCCCAAACAGACAGGCCAAAATAAAGCTGTTTCGGGTGACTTTAGAGGTATGCTCTTTAAATAATGCATGGGTCCTAAGAGGCCAGAAGCCATGCCAAAACCATGTTCCAGTCCTATGGACTTTAGCGCAGCTTTGGGACATTCCTGGGATTATGTGACTCCTTAAATTGGTGGAGAAAGCTAATATGGGTAATATTTAAAAATATATATGTTTTTCTGCCTCTCCCAAGTGGATCAAAGCAGGATTACAACCCAATATAAATATACAATAAAAGTATATTTGTGTGTGTGTGTGTATTTGTTATTCTCATATTGTCTCTCAATGGTTGTAGTAACATGCAGCCAAAGTAATGCATCTAGAAGCCTTCTGCTGCATCACAGCAAAGAGACAAAGGTGATAATTTTTCTATTTCTCTGCTTCATTCTTGAATCCGTTTAATTTGAATTGCAATGTGTCATCATGGAGCATGAAGGTGGACCGTTACAGAAGCATCCAGAGCAAGCATGGGCGCTATAATTAACTTTAACCCCCAGAGGGTGCTAGCACCATAACATAAAGCAACGTTTCCCTTGCAAAAGTTTTGGACCAACTTCTTCCACCCTTAACTCATGCTTCTTTAGGGGAAAACTCCATCTCATGAAACAGTCGTACCTCTGCTCAGTTATGGATGGCTTTGGCGTGCCATTATATTCATTGTTCATAAAAGCACACTCTGATTTTTACACTGGGGGAAACCAAGGCCTCTTGTGCACTTACCAGCAGGAGGTATCAAGTCCCACTTTGCAATGCCATCTGGAGCAGTCACGGGATACGGATATGAAATGAGGGCGGAGAACTAGGCCTCTGGCTAGACTCTGAGGAAAGGGCAGACAAAAGATTTCTGAGCGAGATACATTTCAGAAAGAAAAAAAAACTTAAGCTGGGCTCCAGGGAGCCCTTTAGGGAGGCTAGGGAGAGACAGTTTCCATCACCCTCGGCCCCCCTTCTGCCTCACCTCCTGCAGGGTTTCAGAGACTATGAGGTAGATTTTTTACTCAGGAGAACCTGCATCTCTGAATGTAAGAGGTTTTTTTTTTTAACAAAGTAACTGCAACAAAAGCTCTCCAAATATACTGTGCATGTCGTGGCGGTGGTGTGTTTTGTAATTTCAATAGTGAATGTATAATATGGGTGGGCTTTTAAACTTTGTAGAACCTTTTCTCTTCCACTCATTTAAAAATATTTTTTTTCAAAAACTATTTCCCCCCGCTCAAAAACATTAATATAAACCCCGTCTGTAATTACTCTTAACATTTAACATCAGACATTCAGTTATGCCCCCACCCACTCCACCCCACTTCTGTCCCCAATATCTACACCACACGCACATATTAATAATAAAATCATACGTTACCAATTGCCGTATAAATTAATCCAAAACTATGGTCAATTCATCCTTTCCCCCCTCCTCTCCCTGCCCCCAAAGCATCAGCATCCTTCTCTGTGCTTTTTCTTTAAAAAATTTACTTGGTTTTCCTATACAGCAATGCGCAGTTAGTTACAGTAAACCTTCTCTCTTTTTATTTCTTACAACATCTATTTGTTTCTGATGGGTTCCTCACCAGTGTTTAAATAAAAGAGTTTGCACACAGGGCAGCTTTGTGTTTATCTTGGGCTCTGTTAATATTGCTAGAATGTGCCAAAAGAAAGGTGTGCAGGTGTCTTGACACCTTTGTATGTGGTTAAGAAACAGTGACTCTGAGCAGAAAGGCAGTTATAAAATTAAATTGAAATGAGGCATGTGTTTGTTGTGACTGGTGACATGGGCAATTTGCATTCCAACCAGATTTTTTTTTAAAGGAAAAAGAGGAGTAATGAAGAACTGCAAGATGGTTTTTCCAAAAAGTTATTATTTAAGTAACTATGGCCTGCTACCAGACTGCCTAAAATTTAAAGCTGCTTCGGGTCTCTTTGGAGGATATGCCTATTTAAATGATGCTATGCATCCTAAGATCCAGACAGCTGCACCAAAGCTGCCTCCAGTGCCTTAGGAACGGAGTGTGGCTTTGGCGCAACCTCCAGACTCTTAGGAACCCATGCATCATTTAAACAGCCATACCGACAAAGAGACCCGAAGCAGCTTTATTTTGGCAGTCTTTGTAACAGGCCAAAGTAACGCGTCAGATCTGCTTTATTGCCCATTTTAATATTTCTATTTTTTTCTTTTCCTTGAAAACATGCACATAAGCTTACAGTCCAGTCCTAATAAACTGTACAGTTTATTATGATGACAATGCAAACTGCATGTGTCAGAGCTATGATTCTAAACTAAGGATTGGTGTGTACACTGTTCCCTCGGGTATTGAAATGAAGAGAGTATTTTTTTAAGAGCATGAGGATGAAACTATTTGCCCTTGGCAAAATATGGACTCAGGCTCTAACAGCACCAAAAAGAAAAATGATTCACATTATTAGGCTGCTTAATAAGATTTAACTGAACTTTTAATTCAGATTTAGTTACAGTTAGACGTTTCCAGTAATTTTAAGTCTGTTAATGAACTTCTCTAATATGATGTGTCCATTTTCAGGTGCTTCTTGTATATCCAGTAGACCGAGTCTCCCAGCTTCTGTTCTTGTTAGATCACAAAAACGATCAGACAGAAGCTGACTTCTTTCAAACATACAATGGCATTCAGGGAGTATAACAATGACCTGTTGTTACTATGTTTGGGAGTAGCCATAGATGAACTCATAACTTCATTTTAGGAAGCATTATCTGTAATTGTTATGTTTGGGTAGCTCAAGGCAACATGCATGATCATCCTCTCCATTTTTACCCTCACAGAACCTAGCAAAGCAGTGTAGGCTGAAAGATTGTGACTGGCCTAAGGCCATCCAGTGAACATTGGGATTTAAACCTGAGTCTCTTCAGTCCAGTCTAACACTACATCATACTGGTATAGCAAGATCAGATAGTTTATCTTTACAAATAGAAAATAATGACACAGCACCGGAAAGGCTGGGAGTGTAGTTGGGGTATACCCTTGGCCTATAATACCTTCTAGGTGATGTTGGGCCCAAACAGACAGGCCAAAATAAAGCTGTTTTGGGTCACTTTGGAGGTATGCTGTTTAAATGACACTTGCATCTTAAGAGGCCAGAAGCTGCACCAAAGCTGTACTCCAGTCCTTAGGACTGGAATATTGCTTTGGCGTGGCTTTCGGACTCTTAGGACACATGCATAATTTAAACAGCATACCTCCAAAGTAACCCGAAGCAGCTTTATTTTGGCCTGTCTGTTCAGGCCCATTTGCTATAATGCTTGCTAGGTGGTCTTAGAGATAAGACTGAATTGGACTATGGAAACCTCTGCTTAGCCAAGCAAAAACCACTCCAATATACCCTGGTCCTTGCTTAACAGTTCCATAAGAATAAAGTGAGATTGCCCCAATCTTGGTTTTCCTTACTTCACTCTTATTTACTACTCTTTCTTGAAGGAGCAAATTCTTACTGTACTTTCCCTGTTTCATCTTCATGATAACCCTGCAGGCTACCTTAGGCTTAGAGAGAGCAAATGTTAGTCCCAAATTCACCCAGTCTATGCCAGAGTTTGGGAAGGGAGATTCATTTTGGACAACAGTTCCCAGAACCCCCCAGCTTCAACTACTTATGCTCTGCAATGATGTCTGGAAATCACCCCTTCCCTGCATTTTTGCAGTTGTGCAAGCATTCGTCCTCCTTTCAAAATGTAAGAAAATGGACTCTGGTGCAGAGTTTGTAAATTGTTTGATGCAGTGCTTTCGTAACATGTCCTTTGGGCTACCAAAAACCAAATGGAAGGGACTCTTGTGTATTATTAGCAGATGCTCTCTCTCAGTGTCACTGAGTAGGCGAGAGCTAAAGTTCCAAGGAGTTTATTTGTCAATCATTTTTCTTCTGCTGGATGCTCCGGGTCGGTCATCTTGAATTTTACAATAGTGCTGCGAACATTTCAAAAAGAAACATAGGGGTCAGCCCCTTCCCACTCCCCCTGCCCCTTATATTGTTTATAGGAGTGAGGAAAGGCAGGAGGAGACAACAGCAAAGGAAGTGAACAAATGTGCATTAATCCCTTCCTGACAGTCAATGGTGTGTGCTAGAAAACCTTTCTGTTACTGATAGGCTGCCTTGGCCATTTCAAATGGACTGCTTTGATACATCGATTCTATTACAGCTGGGCTGGAAAAGAGGGCAGGTACATAAAGTATACAGGTCCCCGAAGAGCAGATCTCTTGCTCCAGTAAGACTGTCCTGGCCAAAACGACAAGCACAAGCAATCATATGCTAAATAAAAGCAGATACCAATCATAAACAATTACACATGTGCTTTTAAAAAGCACCCAAGGATGTATTTATGTTGGCCAGCAGAAGTCACCTTGGCAGATGAATTATTCTGTAAGAGGAAGGGTGTTGGAAAAATTGATATTTCACTGTTTGATTTAACCTCAGAAAACTGAAATTTGCAGAGGCAGAGGCACTGGCAGCAGGGGGTGGATGGGGGGTGGGTTTGGTTTTTCCATCTTCTGAGTTACATGGGGGGAGAACACATCTCCATAAGGAGGGCTCTGAAGATATCTAAATAAAGGCATACCAATGAAAATGACAGGCCTTTGCTGACCGCTAGCCAGTATATAAATCATGTAGCCTGCTGTGCTTGTCGGATTTACACCACAGTACAAACTGGGCTGACTTGGCTTCACTGCAGTATTTATACAGCCAAAATGGAACAAGCGTGCTAAGAAATAAGTTTTCATGTTTCATTTAGCAGAGCTAGGATGCGTATGATAGTCCTACATTCATCTTTGAACACTAACATTGTCTTGATATGGCGATTATCACGTCGGTCAGTGTGCTATTGGGGCTATTTTGAGGTTTCCAGAATGCCTTCTAGCAGGGACATAGCGAAGGGGGGGTGTCCTTGGGGCCCGGACCCCCCTTTCGTTAGATACAATGAATGGTGCGTGCCGCCACGCTGCCACACCCAAGCCCCATTATAATGGTGGCACTTATTCTTGGAACCCCCCCTTTCCCAAAATCCTGGCTACGTCCCTGCTTCTAGGAGGATGCAGGATAGGACTAAAAACCTCCTATTCCACAAGACCTGAATAAAGCAGCCAATAGAGATAAAGCAATTTGTGGTCCTCCAGATATTGTTGAACTGTAGCTCCCATATACCCATCATTGGCTACAATCGCCAGGGAGTTGCAGAGAATCACTAATTGCTTATCCTGGAGGGAAACTTCAACAAGGAGCATTAAGTGGAAAAGTATTGTAGTTCCAGTACATGTTTGTGATATTTCAGGTACAGATCTCTATTTAATGAGTTTTAAATTAGAACTTCTAGAGCTAACTTAGACCCAAGGCAGACCATCTGAAAACAGCAGGCTGGAGGCGTCCGTTTTAACTCTGGAGGGATGCCGCATGATTTGGCTGCTGCGGCGTCCCTTCAGAGTTAAAACCACTCGGAAAAAACGGGTTCTTTTTATGGCATCAAGCACACTTCATGAGTGTACCATTGCTGCACCGGTGATGTAAGCGATGTGCAGTGACATGTATATGCTGCGCATCCCTTACGTCAAGATGGCAGTGCCTGTGTGGACAGGACTCCGCCATGATGCTGCTGCTGTTACATGCTAGGGTTTGGGAGCATGTGGTTGATGTGCGCTCCTGAACCCTAGTAATGGTGGTGGCACGCCTCTTTTGGCCTGTCTGTCTCAGACCATAATCACACTTCATGTTCTCCTCATGTCTATCTCACACCTGGTGTGGACTGGTGGGGTGGCATGAAATGAATGATATGTTGTTATTAGGCCACAGTTTCTCAAATAGGGCTTTTGAGGCTGCCGTGAAGACACTTTTCATTTTTCATTCAAATCAGCAGATTGGCTTAAATGTAACAGAAGACAAGGCATACCAAACACCTAATTTTAAGGCAGGCAAAGTTTGTATCTCCAGATGTTGGTTTGCATCTACACAGTATTTCTCACCATTGGCTATGCTTGCAAGGGCTGATGGAAGTTGTGGACCTGCAACAACATCTAGAGAATGTGTTTTGCCATTACAAAGCCTATTTTAAAAATTGTAGTCACTAATAACGTCCTTATAGCTGTCATGAATGTTCTGTAGCTTTCATTCTTGCCATAGCTAAAGAGCAGTTTGAGAAACAGTGTGTTTACTTTTATTTTAATCCAACCATGTATTTAGAGTAAAATCTTATGTGTGTTTATTATTAACTGACGTCAAGTCAGCTTTGATTTATGGCAACCCCACGAATGAGAGACCTCCAAATCAACCTATCAGCAGCAGCCTCGCTCAGATCTTGCTGACTCAGAGCCATGGCTTCCTTGAACGACTCTATAGCCATCTATAATGCTGTCTTCCTCTTTTCCTACTGCCTTTTGCCTTACCAAGTATTATTGTCTTTTCTAGGGAGTCATATCTTCTCATGATATGGCTAAAGTACGACAGTCTCAGTTTAGTCACCTTGGCTTCCAGGAAGAGTTCAGACTTGATCTGTTCAAGGGCCCATTTACTGGGATCCATAGAACTCTTCTCCAGCATCACATTTCAAATGAGTTGATTTTCTTTCTACCAGCTTTCTTCACTGTCCAGCTTTTAGAACTATACATAGAAATGGGAAATATAATGGCATTGATAATGCCAACTTGATATTCACCTACATATTTTTACACCTGAGGATCTTCTCTAGTTCCTTTATAGCTATCCTTCGTCCTAGTCTTCTTCTTTCTTGACTGTAGTCTCTATTCTGTTCAACTATAAACCTGGTTTGTGTTTTCTTCCTTAACTTTCTTCACTAATCTTTCCATGTCTTTGCTATTTTCTGTTAGTAGTGTGGTGTCATCTGCATATCTTAAATTGCTGATGTTCCTTACTCCAATTTTCAGACTTACTTCCTCCTCCTTCCTCTCAGTCTAATTCTGCTTTATATACCAGTTAAACAGATAGAGCCATAAAATGCAGCCTTTTCTGACCACCTTGCCAATCAGAAACCATTCAGCTTTTATGCCTTCTGTCCTGATGATAGCCTCTTGTCCTGAGTACAGGTTACATATAAAGGCAATCAAATATTTTGGCCCATCTAAGAGTGATCCATATTTTTTTCCTGATCTACACAATCAGAAGGCTTTGCTATAGTCCTATATATAGGATTTCCTTCTGAAAATTTTTTGGTATGTTCCATTATCCAACATATGTTTGTAATATGATCTCTAGTGCATCTTCCTTTCCTGAAACCAGCTTGGACATCTCTCATTTCTCACTCCATATATGATAAGCACCTTTATTGAGTGTTACTTAGATGTGTGTTCCAATGTCTTGAGTAATCTTTACTCCACTGAATGTGTTAATAGAACTGAGTTTTAAGCAGTTTAAGGAAAAACAAAAATGAAATGCATGATTGTTTAAGATAAGCTCAGGATCAGGAAATGTAAAACCAATTCTTCCTGTTCTTACTTTGGCTCTAATGATGGCACTTTATCATAATTCTTGTAATTGTGACAGTTTTGATATGCATGTAGTCTTAATGGATCTCTTAACCTATGTGTTCTTTTGTGTTAGAATTCACAGATGTTGAGCGTTTTTGAATGAATTGTAATTTTAATAATAGTACTCAAATAAATAATTTGACAAGTTCTTTTGGAGAAAAGGGTAATCTAAAAACCTGATGATGTTTAATCTTTACACTGTAACAATTTACTGATCTATGACTATAGAAGTGGGATGTAATTCTTCACTAATTTCATTCTTGAAGGAAGCAATGTGTAATTTTGCAATTTTCTTCCTGCTGTGAGATGGTCTTTGAAAACTGCATAACATTTGAAGACTATTCAGTCTAGCACTTCTTCTGTGCAAAATTCACAAATGGTATTTTTGTACAAAAAGCAGCATTGCAGTACAGTGTCTGCTTCGTGATAAATGAATACTGGGAGATTTTCACAATCTCTATGTGTTTCCTAACCAGGGGCTACATAGGAACTATGAATACTGCATAGTTAGAAATGCATAACTCCAGGTTAATAACTCATGATTCTCCTGCAAGATTCCAGCTATTTTTGTGTGCGTGCCGAAAACACTCTTTCCTGTGCAAAACTGCTATACCTGGAAACTTGTTCTGTGCAGAACTCACATGTGGCTTTTTAAAAAGAACATTTTTCTCTCCAAGGAGCAGCAATTTCTGCACAGAAAATAATATTTCTGCACAGATTCAGCCATATTCAGAGCAGACCAAAAGGGGCACCACAGCAAAGCCATCTGCAAGATCTCCCAACGATACTCTGGAATTACTAGAGGAGGACATCATCTGGATAAAGGGATGTAGCTAGATCCTTCTTGAGTGGCCAAAATGTGGCCATGGTGGCAGGGCATGGGAGTAAAGTGAATCTTGGTGGCAATTGTTATGTGAGAGAGGCAGTGGATCCCTCCCTCTACATACCATAACATGTGACATAACAAGGATGCCAAGCAAGATTACAGCCTTAATTGCAGTTGCTTCATCATTTGTCTTTGATAAATTAGCTAGTCACCAAAGAGAATTTGGGCACTGTGTTCAAAGCAAGAGTTCAAAATGTATTATACTTCATACTGTTTGGAAGTTTGGAGATGTGTTGTCGTTTTAATTAAGAACCAACTAATTGAGCAGTATTTTAAAAAAGTAGATAAACTAATCAAAAGATGTAAAGTTTCAACTTTTTGAAAAATATATTTAAAACTTTTCATATAGTATGAAATTATCCTCTCAAATTCAGTTTAATTTGAAAAGGGACCCTTTACTTCGAAGTGGGCAATTCCACATACGGAATGAACATTAATCAGTCATGGTTAGAAACAGTATAATTTACATGGCTGCAGTTAAGTGACAGGACTAACATGAATTGTTTTCTAGCCATTTTACTGGGCCTAGAAAATTAGCTTGGCTAAACCATTTCCTGGTCCCATATGTGTACTGTAACCCAAGCTATTAGGGGTTCAGCATTTTTCATGCCTGATGTCAGTCACTGCACTGGTTGGCAGCAACTGAGGCCATCTGTAATAGCCTCAAAGGGAGGGAGAACCCTCTCCACTCTAAAAAACAAACACCTGGGAGATGACAACATTTATTTGGTAAAAGTTTTGTTTTGATTGGCTTTCCAAGTTTAGGCTTCTCATTTCATTAACTGTAGCTTAGGCTGCTTGGGATATAATTTGGTTGACTAGCATACTTTATGTGCTCTGTTCTTATGGCGGAGGGCATCTTTCTAGGGCAGGGATGAGAGCCATGTAGTCCTCCAGAGGCAAATCCCTGAACAATAAAGCTAGTGATGATGGCTCCTTAGCAACATTTGCATGGCCACCCAATTTCCACCAAAGTGGGAATGGAAAGTATATTTGAAAAATGGTGGAAAGAAATGTGTTTCTTGAATGTTGGGAAATCTTGACAAGGAGAAACAAACAAAACAAACAAGCTTCATTTATATACCGCTTCATACCGCCTAAGCAGTGTCTAAGCAGTTTACAACTGTAAGCTAATTTGCCCCCAACAATCTAGGTATTCATTTTAGCGACCTCAGAAGGATGCAAGCCTGAGTCAAGCTTGAGCCCTTTTGCTGGGCTTGAACTCGCAACCTTATGGTTTTGAGTGAGTGGCTGCAGTACAGGAATTTAACTACTGCGCCACCTGGGCTCCTGCATTTATGAAATTCCTCACAGTTTGGAACTTACTCTGAATAAAATTCCCTATCTACCTACCTTCCTACCTACGGTACCTACCTACCTATCACACAGAAAATGTTTGCTGTTTGCAATCTGAAATAATTATTTTTCATGGGTTATTGTAACAGAACAAATTACTAAAAAAGAACACATGCCAAACATATTTACTTGATCGTTCAATTGATTTTATTGGGTCCAAATAATAAACAAATAATTAAGCAATAATTTGTTATTTGTTAATTGATAATAATGTGTTCAATACCAGTAAAACAGCAGGCCTTCCCAATTTAGCTTCCCCTCCCTGAATCTGAATCTGAATACATGCATGTGACCATTAATTGTGCTTCTCTTTGTCCACCAAATTTCCCCCCAATTTTAGCCATTTGTGTTTTAATGTTTTATATTGCTTATTAATATTGTTGTTTTAGCACAGGGATGGGGGTTGGGAAAGGGATTATTTTGAATCTGTTTGTATTTTTCATTTTAATTTTTATTGTTGTAACCTGCCCGGATTCCTTGTGATTGGGTGGGATATAAATACATCATTTATTATCATATTATTTATTAAAACATGACAGAAATTTTATTTATTTATTTATTTATTTATTTATTTATTTATGGGTTACGGGTTATGGATCATATCCATAGTCATATTTGGAGTATATCAGTTGAATCATTTGTGGGATGGTGAATCAACATGTAAGTAAACTCAGCTGATTTGATAAGCCTGCCCTGGCCTAACAATAGGATTTCGGCCAAATGTTTGGTTAATTCTACGTGCCAGCATTTTAGAATTGTCTTCACCAATTTATAACTGTTTGCTAATTATTCATTAACACAGGATGCAATTCTTATAGGATGGTGTTTGAGTACATTTCTCTAGTACTGCGCTGTCAGAACAAACTACTACTCATGATAGTACAGTTGATGGTGCACATGATAGTGTGCAGAGTCAGATCTGCAGCAAAATCCCCAATGGGATGAGACGCAACTTAAGGGCTGGCAGGTGGAAGCATGCTGGATGAAATATTTTCTTAGACAGAACTTCCATTCTTCTGGGGAAAAAACAGATTTTTTAAAAAGCTGGGTTTTGATGGAAGCATGAGAAGGAACTTCCTTTTCTGCTCACTCACCCTGCCTTTTAAATTGTTCCTACACTAAGGTTGTCCTAAGACAGGGGTAGGCAACTTTTTTGAGTCGGGGGCCGGGTTGCTGTCCCTCAGACAACTGGGGGGCCGAAGCCAAAAAATAAATAATTAAATATTTTTTTTAAAAAAAAATTAAATAAATAAATCAGGACAAATGTAGGACAAAAATTTCCAATGGAGGATACTTTTTTTAAAAAAAAATTGCTGATTTTTAAAAAAATGTTAATATAAATGCATGTTTCTGAAGCTTCTATAGACAATTGCCCCGCTTGCCTGCCGCTTGCCCTCCCTTGCCCGCCTCCTCCTGATAGGCCAAAGGCCCCGCGCCCTCACGCGAGAGGCCAAAGGCTCCGGCGGCAATCGGCGGCAGGACCGGGCAGGGGCCGGTCCCAAGGCCTTGCCGGGCCGCATCCGGCCCGCGGGCCGCAGGTTGCCTACCCCTGTCCTAAGACATGTTGGTGTTTGAGGCAGAGGAGTAAGGGTGCTCTCCAGCTGCTCAAATTAAATGTACAGCATACAAAGCCAGATAAATTATTTTTGGAAGAATGAGGTAGAAAATCTCATCAGCACTTTTCCATATCCCCCACAGTAAAAATATAATAGTATCATAGAATCATAGAGTTGGAAGAGACCACAAGGGCCAGCCAGTCCAACCCCCTGTCATGCAGGAAATCACATTCAAAGCATCCCCGACAGATGGCCATCCAGCCTCTGTTTAAAGACCTCCAAGGAAGGAGACTCCACCACTCTCCAAGGGAGTGTGTTCCACTGCCGAACAGCCCTTACTGTCAGGAAGTTCCTCCTAATGTTGAGGTGGAATCTCTTTTCCTGCAGTTTGCATCCATTGTTCTGGGTCCTAGCCTCTGGAGCAGCAGAAAACAAACTTGTTCCCTCCTCAATATGACATCCCTTCAAATATTTCAACTGGGCTATCATATCACCTCTTAACCTTCTCTTCTCCACACTAAACATGCCCAGCTCTCTAAGGCATTCCTCATAGGGCATGATTTCCAGACCCTTCACCATTTTAGTCACCCTCCTTTGGACACGCTCCAATTTCTCAATGTCCTTTTTGAATTGTGGTGCCCAGAACTGGACACAATATTCCGGATGGGGTCTGACCAAAGCAGGATAAAGTAGCACTATTACTTCCCTTGATCTGGACACTATACTTTTATTGATGCAACCTAAAATTGCATTGGCCTTTTTAGCTGCTGCATCACACTGTTGACTCATGTTCAACTTGTGGTCCACTTGGACTCCTAGATCCCTTTCACACGTGGTTTCACTCAGCCAGGTGTCACCCATCCTATATCTGTGCATTTCATTTTTCCGCCCTAAGTGCAGTACCTTACATTTCTCCCTGTTGAAGTTCATTTTGTTAGCTTTAGTTATAGTAATGTCTTAAAAAGGTAATACTTGGCTGTCAGGATATCCAAAATACGATGCCTGCAAAAGCTGCCTCACTCTGCCGTTTGATGGAGCAAGGCCAAAGGCTATGGCTACATATGTTTATATGTGTGTGTGTATGTGTGTGGACATTGCCTCCTTCCAATAAGAATTCTGCCTTTCTGAGTATTAATCCAATTGACAGTTACATTAATGACCATCTAAATGTTCACAATGCTAAACGAAAGGTATTATTCATAATCAATGAAAGCTTCATTTTTTTTCACTTATAAAATATGATTGAAAGAGAAGAGAAACTACGGGCTTATTTTTCAGCTAGCTTAGCACAATGGCTACTTTATTTGATAACATAAACCCACACCCCTCTCAAGAAAAACATTGATCATTGTGATGTTACAGCAGGGTCATAGGAACAATGTTCAAAGTGGTCCCCAGCCACCTGTACTGTTAGCTCAACTTAACTGTGATCAGAACATATTTTTTACTTAGTGAGATGTTGTTTAAGGGTCACATTCCTGGGTTCCCAGGAGCAATGAAATCCATTACATGCTATGCTGCTACAAAGGGAATGTTTCCTCCAGTGTGGAAAAGGAGGAGTCAATGTTTTTTTGGGGGGGAGGGAAAGTTAGATGTTTCAGCAATAAAACAAAAGCTGCATTCTTAAAAGCATGCACTTGTAAGTCCCACTGCTTCCTGTGACAGCAATCATTTTATAATTCTTGTTTGCTGTTGTAAATTCAGACAGTGGCAACTGCTGGGTATATGCACAGTGCATTCGAGAATGTGCACATGTGTATACACACACATTTCATTAAATTAAGACTGATTTAAATGGGACATATACTTAAGTAAATGATTATAAGAATGCATCCTAAATAAGGTTTTGACACTATTCATGAACAAACTCTTTGGATTGCTGTGAACTATATACTGCAATCCTATATACACTTGTTGTGGTGGAATAACATCTCTGTAAACATGCATAGGATAATGCTATTATTTATTATTGTTTTACATTTTATTTAAATAAAGTCAATAAAAATTAATAAATTCATTCCAATTGAGAGACAGAGAAAGTATCCACCTACTTTAAATTTAAAAATATATATGAATTAATCCTACCTGTATGCATGTACTTCCAACAGGCATAAATAACAATGCTAAATTAACTATTCCATTCGTATTTCAGATTGTTAGGATACAGTTTAAAACTGATTTAATAAAATAAGTTTAAAAAACAAACCCTGAGATTGACCTTTGATTTGAATGGCTGCCTTAGATGGTAATTCTAGTAACCGATTTTAAGTGAAACAGTATGGAAGTCAGCAGAACTTATGAAAACTAGTTGTTTCTAGGAACAGGAAAACCAACTGCATTTGGGATTTACCATTTTTATTCTTATATGTTTCTTTTTTAAAAATTTGCCTTGAAATTATGAATTCGAGATCGCATAAATTGAAACCAAAATTTTGCGAAATCCAGAAAAATGTGCACAAATCATGGGGTTGTTAATAATAATGTCGTAACAGCATTTAAGAAACATGTGGGATAAATGCCCTATATCAGAGATGGTTAATTAGTGACACATGTGCAGAATCTGAACAGTTAAATTGATTTGCTATAATTACTGAGCAATGGAGTTACTCATAACAGAGGTCCACCTCAAACGACCAAAACTTAATCAAGTTGTGGGAAAATGCTTGATCCACATTGTCATTTGTAAGGCACAGAAGGATTTTTAAAAGCTAGAAAACATAGTTGCAGTATGCAAGATAAATGCTCAGAAAACAGCCAATGCTGGGAATAATTAAAGCAATTTCCCCTAAAATGTAAGGTATGTCTGTCTTTTCAGATCATGAAAAAAATAACCTGTCTTTCATAATTATGTGTGAGTCAAGTTGTTTCTGAAAAACACAGCAAGAAACCATACTTGGAACTATTTGGGTTTAAAATATTTAAACGCCACAATACGTTAGCCACACGCAAAAGAGACATTTAAAAGTGTGTGTGCGTGTGTACCACACTTAGTTTTTTTAAATATTAAAAATTGCTTCAGGTCTTTCTGATCTGAAGTGCATGATACAAAGCAAATAGAGACCAATAATATTAAAAGAAGTTTCTCATCTGTGTGGATTTTCTATGATACTCTAGGTTAACATCACAATGTCTTCTACCCCTCTCCTTTATGTGGAAATTTTGACCCTACCGAATTGTTTCCTTCTTTGTAAAATGATGAATTTTATATAAAAATACTTTAAGGGGATTATAATAATTGTATATAAACCACAGCAGCAGGAACAACAAACCACTGTGTCTAAATGAAAGAGGATTTTGATTATGGTCAGATCTACTTCCTTTTAGGCGCTGTCATCAGGCTCCAGTAAAAATGCTGCCAATAAAAATCAGATTGATTCCCCATCCCACTGCACCTAATAGCTAATGAATTTTCTCTGCCGTTAACTGTGGTTGCATTTAACCAAGTTACTATTCCACAAGGCATCTGTGAAGACAAGTTTGAGGGTTTCTTTAGGATTGTTCTATGAAGCCAGGCAGATTGTGCTCTGAGAGATATTACAATAACAATGCAGCAATCTGCAGCTTGCCCGGAATCCAATTCCAGAGCTATGGGAAGCAACTCCAAAAAGCTGCCCTTATTCATTCCTGAAGTGGCACCATGGGGACAACAGGGTAGGCTTTGATCACTTTGGTCATCTAAGGAATGAGGCTGATGCAGACTTTTGGCAGGGGGTGGGTGAGGTGGCCACAGCCTTCAAAACTGGCCTTCATAATATATAAGACAAAACGTTCTGGGTAGATTATTATTTGCATTATTTAAATGAAGTTGAGCTAGAAGCAAAAAGAAAGCTCTCCTTAAATATCAAAGCTACAACAACAATATTTGGTGAGCCCAGTGAATTTTAGTCAGAGAAAAAGTTTGCTAATTCGAAATGACCAATTTACGCTTCATAAAATAGCAACATGGTATTTACAAAAATGAGTTAACTGCAAAATGTTTGTGAAAACTAAAGCCCAGTCTTATGCAATGTTTTCTCACATCTAAGTACCGCATATATTCATGTATAAGTCTAGAAATTTTAGTCAAAAAACCCAAATCAACAGTTTAAGTACTGTACGTTAACTCTCATCCAAAAAAGGAGCCATCCTGTTCTTTGAGTAAAATGGTGAAAAGCAAGAGCTTAGTCCATCCCAGGAGCAACCTAAAAGAAGCACTAACCCCTTCTACTCTCTTCACTGTGGAGCCACTTCTAGCATTTTTGAATGTCTGGTTGAGAAAATAGTAGCATTCTTTGGAATATTTTATTTTGCCTCAGTCTTTACATCCTTTTTTTACATGCCCCTAGGTTTTAAACTTGACTTATATCAAAATTAATAATTTTGACCCCCAAACCTACCCTGAACTAATACATGAGGTTGACTTATAGTCAAGTATATAAAGTATTCTTGAGACCAAACTGCTACCACCATAGCATTGGAGCGAAAGAGGAAGGACCTTATTGCACTCACAATTTTAAACGTTCTGGGGACTGGAGGAGGATGCTCGTGTGCACGCGCGTTCAGCAGAAAACGGAGTTTACCACACACAAAGACGTCCTCCAAGAGGCCCCATTCCATCCCCGGCGCGCACCCGTTCTCATACAGTCCTGACGGGTGTGATTTTTGCCTGACGGATTGCCTTCCGTCAGCAAAAAAATGGCGCCCATCAGGACTGGATGCAAACGGGTGCGCGCCGGGGGATGGAAAGGGGCCTCTTGGAGGACATCTTTGTGTGTGGTAAACTCCGTTTTCTGCCAAATGCGCATGCACATGAGCGTCCTCCTCCAGTCCCCAGAATGTTTAAAATTGTGAGTGCGATAAGGTCCGAAGAGGTAAGCATAGTTTCACCAAGTTTCTCCATGCCTAGCCCCATAGGCCAATGAAGGCCTCCCTCCATCTTACCTGCTACCACTCTGACCTGGGTGGGAGAGAAAAAGAGACAGGCACAACTCCATCATGCCTAGACCCAGAAGCAGATGAAAGCCCCCCCTCCATTCCAACCGCCACTGTCCTGATCTTGGAGGGAGAGACGAATCAGAAGCATCTGCTGAACCTGATCTCCTTCCCCACTGCCATTCCCTTCTCCTTTTGTGTCATGTCTTTTTAGATTGTAAGCCTGAGGGCAGGGAACTGTCAAATGAACAATATATAAACTGCTCTGAGAGCATTCATAAAGAGCAGAGTATAGATACAATAAATAGATAGAGATAGATAGATAGATAGATAGATAGATAGATAGATAGATAGATAGATAGTGCAACCTAATCCTATATGTATTAACTGGGAAGCAGGTTTCACTGAGTTCAGTGGGACTCCCTGCCTAGGCACATTATCTCTGTAAGCATGTATCTCAGAACCTTTGGGTCTAAGTAATACTTTCCTGTTGGTGTTCTTGAAAGTGTTGTGAACAACATCAATTAGCAATCATGCTCAAGAAATGAGACTAAAGAATCCTGTTGGCTATTTCCAATCAAAATAGCTCTGTTAGATCAATTGTTACACAGCAGGTCAATATCTATAGCTAATTAATTCAATGGCTCTGTTGTAGTCAGACTAACAATAGGATTTGGGCATAAAATACCTGTGTAGGACTACCTAAGCCATGCATGTATCATCAAAAATATCTTGGAAAGAAAAAGGCTTGTAGTACACAAAAGGGCATAACTTAGAATTTCAAAATTTCAATTTAATATTTTATACAATTGTATCAAAATGATCAGGACTTAATGACTGGAGAGAAAAAACAAACCCTCTGCCACAATTGGATGCACAGCATCAGAAACTGCTGACAGTTTCCTTGTGTATCAGAGAGATTAATAAAACAGTTTCTGAAGTTATGAGAAATGGAAGGGTCCTGGGTCCAGATGGTTTCTGTATCAAATGGTTCAGTTCAGTTCAGTTCATAGTCAGTTCCTAGACTTTTCTGTTTGTATCAAAAGAATTTCTGAGCTTGGATCTTTTCCAGCTTCGTGTGATGTAGCTTTTATTTCCGTTAACCCTAAACCAGGTTAAGATCACACCAAGTTTGTGAACTATAGATCAACATATCTGTTAAATGTTTAAAGTTAAAATAATGGCTGCAAGGCTGTCTAATGAGCTTCAAAACACTGATTCATCCAACTGAGGTAAGTTTGATTAATAATAATAATAATTAATAATTAATAATAATAATAATAATAATATTCCGCCTTTTCCTGAAGGAATCAAGGTGGATTACAAAACAGAAAATGACAATAAAATGCAAATGACAATAAAATCACATCCCTTACCCCCAGCTCCTCTCAATCATAACCCCCACCATTACATAAAAATGAAGCACAATATCAGTTTGAATAATTACACAAAAAATTACAAATACATAACATAGCATAATAGTCAAAGCATAACACAACATAACAATCAATAAAACAATCCCCAGCTCTCCAATGGCAGCAAAAATATAAGCAGAAAGCTGATAATTTAAGGTTACTTACAAATGTTACTGCCTGAAATAATAAATAACTGAC
>NC_056527.1:65880913-65953596 GCF_019175285.1 Sceloporus undulatus | reverse complement strand
ATAATAATAATAATAATAATAATAATAATAATAATAATAATAATAATAATAATAATAATCTGTTTATTTGTATCCCACTTTTCCTTTGCAGATCAAAGTGGGTTACAGCAAGTACAACAGTGTACAAATTTGCTGTCGTTGTTTCATTTGAAGCCAAAACAAATTAATAAACTTATTTTTTGTTGCTTTGAAGTAATTTAGTTTTCCTTTGGGATTTTTAAACCAGAAGATTCAGATTTTTTTTAAAAAAAAACTTTTCCCCTAAATCAAGTGTGACTATAAATGAGACTTTTTCTAGTCCTCTCCCCTCCTTTCAGAGATGTCCTCTCTTCTCTGCTATCTAATTTATGCTTGGAGGCTTTGGCATGTGAAGACAGGAAAAACACAGCAATCTATGGGTTTATACATGAGGGGGAAAAATAAGGCAATTTTGTATGGTGATTAAATTTTATCTATAGAGCTGAAACTTTTTTTATCAGGTCTGATATAGCTTAATAATTGATCATTTTGGGGTCTCTTTTTTTACTTATACTGTTAATTGGTCAAAATCTGAGGCTAACATTTTAACAATTTTTATTGGTACCCACAAGGTATGAGATTCTTAGGTATATTGATTTCTTGGTATGTTACTCAAAATATATCTTGCTTTACTATTAGATTACATATTAGAATAAGTATTTGTGATAAGGTCAAAATGCAACAGTTGTGGGATGTTTATCTTCTTGCCTATAGATGTAGGTAACTTCACATGCACCAAGTGCAAGTTGGTAGCCCTTTTGGAAGAGACGATCCAGCAGCTGGAGGCCCAGGTAAAGACACTTGAGCATATTAGGGTGCAAGAGATTCTCCTGGAAAGAATGGAATGGATGGACCTGGAGGGGGAACACACACAGGAAGTTTCTACAGAGGTTACTTCACATACACAGCAGGTAGGCAGCTGAAGGAATATCACACACAGAAGTAGGGAAACAAGGGGAAAAAACTTTATTCAATGGAAATAAACAATGACAAACAAAACAGACAGAACAAAACAAAACAAAACTGCTCACAATAAAACTTATACTAAACAAATAGAACTTTAAAAATACTTCCTGTTAAAAGTATGCAGCTCCATATATCATTAATACTAACTTAAACAAACATATGGTTTTCATCAGATGATTTGTAAACTCTAAAATCACTATAAATATCAAGTAAAGTTCTGTGAAATTGTACCTATATCCCTTATCACCCCAAAAAGTATGAGACTTGGAGAGCCTGCCCTAACAAGAGTAATCTATCTTTAAAATGTCGGGGAATGTTATTTTGGCTTGCAAGAGGGTGGGTAACCTTTAGAAGTGGAAGCACCTTTTTATACCAGTACTAACTGATAGAGACTCCAAACATGGGTGAACTAAGACAAGTTTTATTTCAAAGAAATATGAAAGAGCACACACACACACACAAGAATATCTCACTGAAACATTGAGCAGACAGAGTTAACCCAAAAGGAAATGTGAAAGGGGACCGCAGAGAATGAAGTTTGTTTTGAAAGTGATATCTACCAGTCTTGAAGAATGGTCCACAGAAAACAGGAGCAGCTCAGATGAGAATCTGAAGGTAACAGTCATGCAAAACAGACTGGAAGGTTGACTGAGTGCTGGGCAGATTGTATACAAAGAGGTTTGGAGTTTCTACCCATATTTATACCTGAAAACTAGCCCCAGGTTAAAAAATATTTTTTAAGTCACAAAGAATTAAAAATTCCTTCAGAAGGACCAAAGAAGGGATTTCAAAATGGTGGATTGTTTTTATATATAGAAGATGAAAAGGGGTCAAATTGATTGATTAAGTAAAGCAATGAAAGGATCTGGGTCACCTAAAAAGTGTGGCCAGGAAAACTATTTGAGAACATAGTGGAGAGTGCAAGGGGGAAAAAGTCTTGTTTGATCAGTTGGTGAGAGCCCATCCTTTGCTTTGCATTTTGGTAGGAAATGCAAAGAGTAAGGGGAAGGATTTCATTTGTTAGCAAGCCCTTTTCACCCTTTGTTCTTCTCACCTGAGCCGTATGCATTTCTTGGGTCCACATGCCTCACTGATATACAGTTGGCCCTCCTTATCCACAGATTTTTTATACATGGATTCAAACATCCACGGCTTGAAAATATTTAAAAAAGGATAAATTTCAAGCATCAAACCTTAATTTTCCCATTTTATATAAGGGACACCATTTTGCTATGCCATTGTATTTAATGGGACATGAGCATACATGGATTTTGTTATTCACGGGGGTTCCTCGAATCAAATCTCAGTGGATAACAAGGGTCCACTGTACTGCCTTTTTGTGTTTAAAAGGTCATTGCAACCTGCTGACTTCCAGATGTGCCATATAAAAATACAGAGATATCAATATGTATCATGGATATAATAAATATAATAACTAATCACCTACTCAATCCTTAAATATCTATTCAACTATTGAATCAGCTGTTGAACAGTGAGTCAAAATATAGGCAAATCTCTTTAATTAAAGTAGTCTGTTCTAGTTGAGGCTAATAATAGGATCTGTATCTCCCCATTTTAAAATATGCAATTGTAAAAGACTTTGTTTTTCAGAAGTGGATTCATTTTTTCAGAGTTGAGTTTATGGTCTCTTTCCTATTACACAATTACAGCATTTTCATACTGCTTTAGCACTGGTGGTTTGAGCCTACAAAATTCTGAGATGTGTAGTTTTCTGCAGCGCTAGAACTTTCTAGCAGAGAAAATACCTTTAAATTTTCAAAATTTTGCCATGGCAGCATAAAGTGGTATAAAAGTGTTATATTTTTACTGTGAAAGAAACCTAAATTATAAGGCATATCTTTTAAACTGTGCAAACAATGAGCAAGTATATTTTAATTCAAATATTCTGGACTACCCATTTGACACTTCCTTTCAGCTGGACTGCTTTAGGTTCTGTCTATCAAAGGAAGAAAAGGATTATACGTCTGATAATTTTTGCTACTAAATCAACTCTATGTGGATATTCCAATAGAAGAGTCTAATACAGTAGTTGGTTTTATAAATTACATCAATCTACTTACCTATCCTCTGGCACAGTGTGGCAATATTTACAATTATAACACTTTTTGGCTCCATACATTCACCATAATCTATGGTATCCATATAAGGGCCATCATTTTGCTGTATTGGAAGCATTAATTGGATCCTCAGAGAAACTGAGACCAACCAGAGTTGATATTTGTTGACGTGTATGCACTTTTAAATTATATTCCAATAACTTGGAACTTAACTGCTAATAAAAGAATTGAATCCTACATGCTCTTACTGTTGCCGAGTTATATTTCAAGGTTGGAAACCACACCATTTGTCAATTGATGATCAGAAGACCATACTTCTTTATGTACTCTACAGATGTTGATTCCTTTTTGGACATATGGCCAGCTTACATCAATGTATGTGCCTTGCCCCTGTTCACAACCTTTGTATTCCTTTCCCTGTCATACTTCTCCTCTCCTTTTCTTTGCATTTATATTTCTAAAATCTAAAAGATGGATAGATAGCTGTCGAAGATGTGCTATCTCTCCCGCCCCCTATTCTTCTACCCTTTACTTCAATAAAACCCGCTCAGCCCAAGCATACCAGAAGGATTGAGAGTTGTCTGTCCTTTCAGATCAAGGAACAGATTCAGATTCACTGCCTCAGGATATGTTGTCAAGACGGTGTTCTTGCCTTATTCCTATATTGCTGACTTTTCAGATTTCACAGGAATAGGACTCTTTTTTTATTTTCTTTTTAACCTGTTAACACTTAAATTGCTAGCTGCAGGTGTCAGGGCCCCTCTTGCAAATCTGTGCTTGCATGGTAAAGATAACCTTACAAATGCAAGAATTAAAAAAACAAAGACTTGGAGTTTGGCTTGCTTTTATATATTACAAGTTTCCTTGTGCAATGTTCTGATGAATGTGCATTTTCCTCTTCATAACTTTGTCTAAAGTTCTGGTTCATGTTCTGTTATCTGTAACCTTCTCCTCTCTGGATTTCTCATCCCTGGTCACTACTCAGTCTTCCTACTGACAGCACAAACTTTGCTGCCCAAACCACTCTCAGACAGTATGATACCATTCCTTAAATCTCTATATGGACTTCTTGTTCATTCCCATGATCACCCAAAGTCTTTGCCAACAACAACAGCAAACAACAACAACAACATTTCCAACCCAACTAGCTTCTAAAAGCCTGATGGCATCCATTATTTATGAAACATATTCTGTTTCTTGGAGCTCATATGTCTGCTTGCTATTTTTCCTCCTCCAAGAGTACCATCCTGAACCACATAAAAGTGGTGAAATGACTGTCCTCACTCTTTGAACCTTATTTCTGCCCCATTTCCTTGGATATCTATGTGCTCTCCCCTGTTGTCTTTTTGATTCATTTATTTAGAAAAATATAAGCTGCTTTTAAACTACCATCCTCAAAACAGTTCACACCGTACCAAACACAATGGCATAGTATAAAATTGCTTGAAACATTATATATAAGTATAAAGATCTGTTGCATATGGGTCCAGGCTAGTAGCTCTACCAAGATCTCAGGCTTGGTCCACCTATCCTTGATTGTTCTACCTAACCCTCTTGGTCTACCTAACCTTGATGCATATATAGGTCTGTCCCTGGCTTCCACTCCACCAAATGCATCTGGGGAAGTAGATTTTAGGGCCCGAACAATGCTTAGGACTGGAGCATGGCTTTGGTGTGGCTTCTGGCCTCTTAGGATGTGTGAATCATTTAAACAGCATACCTCCAAAATGACCCAAAGCAGCTTTAGTTTGGCCTGTCTATTCAGGCCCTTTAGTCTATGAAAGCTCATGCTGCCAACATCTTTCTTTCAGTTAGTCTCTAAGGTGCAACAAGATCTCTCCACATATGCATAACGTTCTGGAAATACAGACCTGTGCAGGAATAGATGTTGCTACCCACATTAAATCCTTTTCCGGTGCCCGTTACATGAACTCCCATGGTCCCATATAATCTGAAAAGGTTTGTACCCAATTATATTAACACGCATCCTATTTCAGTAAAGTTTGGTGTTGATTTTAGCTGCTAGCCAACACTGAACTGGCACAACAGAATTCCCAGAACAGAATGTTTCTGCCCCATCCGTCTCCTGACTGCCCCAGGGCCTCCCAAATGCTACACAATGAATAACCCCTCTGAATGGTGTTGGCTGCTGCCTGACAGAGGATCTCCCAGACTTGGGCAGAGGAACCTTTGTCTCACTTCCTCACCCTTCTGCTAAGATTATGCCAAAATGCAGTTTAATTTCCTAACTCAGTGGTGGCTCCCTTTAAAATTTCTCTAATTTAAAAGAATGACTGCAAGCAAGTTTACCATTGCAAATAAATTGGCAGTGGGTGTACCAGCCTATCAGGGATCCTGAGGAGGTCACCTTCCCTCTTAGATCATTGATACATGCTAGTTCTCTCTCTGAACATATCCCACCCATCCTTATGATAGACACTTTTCTAGTGAATTCAGGGCCCAAACAGACAGGCCAAAATAAAGCTGCTTCGGGTCACTTTGGAAGTATGCTGTTTAAATGATGCATGCATTCTAAGAGGCTGGAAGCCACACCAAATCCACACTCCTGTCCTAAGGACTGGAACGCAGCTTTGATACAGCTTCTGTCCTCTTAGGACACATGAATAATTTAAACAGCATACCTCCAAAGTGACCCAAAGCTGTTTAATTTTGGCCTGTCTGTTTGGGCCCTTAAACAATTAATAGTTGCTGAGCAGGCAAAATTTGCCTCCCCAGTCAGTTGGCTCTTTCTGGCTCATGGCAGGACACTTTATTCCTAATATGTCCTGTTCTGTTACGTGATCTCGCCTTCTGCTATTGTGCTATAATTTGCACAGTGAATATCAGCCAAGATGAATGAATATAGAAAATATTTGAAAAGATGGGTTGAAAAGAAAGCTGAAGAGTTGGCAGTTAGTTTCAGAAGATGATTTTTTTTTAAAAAAGAACAACAACCCCTTTTTTGTACCTCTTAATTTCTCCCTGCATGGAGGTAACTAAGCATTTCTTCATTCAGGGGCTTGAAGAGGCGGCAGAAAGAGAACTTGTCTGAACAACCCTGTGGTGCATAAAGATAAAAAGAAGTGGAAAGGGGGATTAAAGAGGCACATCACAACATGGTGGAAAGCCAACTAAGAGCTTAAACAAGATACCACAGGAAATATGTGCAGCAGGAAATCCTAAGGAAACAGTTTATTTCAGCACTTGGTGTCAGGCTTCAATGAAAGAAACAGTGGAAGGGGGCACTAATAAGTCCCAGTACAATGAGACTGGGAGACTACTGAACTAAGTACTGCCTTACAAAAGAAGCAGGATGGGGGAGGAAAAATTATGATGACATGGAGAATGCACATAAAAGCAAAATGCTGTGCCACCAGAGAGGCATACAAAAGTCACTTGATTTTCTAGATTTCTAAAGCTAAAGTACATGGGTTGGAGAGACGAAATATGTGCCAGCACTCTATAATCCATCATGTCCATTGTGCTCTTTCTGAATACACTAACCTCATACGTGTGTATGCTGGTTAAGCCCTGACTTTTCTCCCGAGAAGCCAACATTCTTGGATGACTTGAGAAGAATTGTATTTCTTGGAATGAAGGCAGTTGATCAATTCAATCAAGCAATCTGTATTGTAATGCAAGAAATGATTTTGTAAGGGCAGAGATGACATCTCTTGCAGGAATTGGATGAGTTGAATTTAATCTCATGGAGGGCAGGGCACGTAGTGGCCCTGGTTGCAAACAGGTGACCTGTTCAGATTATGGAGATTATCAGATGGAGTATAAGGATGGGAGCAGAGCAGATTGCTCCGGTCCTCATCCCGTCCCATTTGTGCGATCGAGGGAAAGATTATCACACACAGTTTGCTTATCCCTTTCTTCTCCATAATGGCTTCATCATTTGGTATTAACAGGAGTTTCCATTAATACCAAATGATGGGACCTTTACACTTTATGGACGGGAGAAGAATGAGATAAGCGCATGGTGTATGATAATCTTTGTGCGATTGTGCAAATGCGAAGGGATAAGGACAGGAGCAATCCACTTTGCTCCCATCCTTATCCAACATCTGATAATCTCCAGGGTGTGATTAATGTAATAGGTGAACAAGTGGAGTGGAAGTAGGATCAGTTTTCAGAAGAGATCTATGGCCCTTTCACACTACACAATCATAGCGCAATGAGTGCACTTTAATTGCCATAACAACATCCTATTGAATCCTGGGGTTTGTAGTTTGGTGAGACACTGGAGGAGCTCTCTGGATGAGAATTCTAAGTGACCCTCCCTAAATTGCAAAGCTCAGAATTTTATGGCCGTTAAAGTCGAATCTTAGCATTATAACTGTATAAAAGTGTGAAAGGGCCTCTGCCTTCGTGCACATAATGCATGAGGCATCATGGTCACTTGGAAAAACTCTATGTAACTACAATTTAACAAGTGGAGGCTCCATTTAAACATGCATGATTACCTCCCCCTCCTCCATGCTGCATTGATATACCATCTGATTGGGAAATAGCAGAAAGAACATGGGTTTAAGGCTGGATCTGCATGGCCAGAATATGCTTGGAGTAGCCCAGAGTATTCTGGCACCAAAGGTGCCCCAGCATCTTCCCCATACCTTGTGATGCAAGGCAGCTGTTCATATGCATGTCCCTCTGTGCCATCCAGTACTGGCGCTGCCACCATGAGTGGCTTGCTCTGAGGTTAGACTGAGGGGCCCAGCATCGATCATATCGTTGGGCACCTTGTTCTTCCCTCAGAGTGAGTGATTTGTTCCTGCTGCAGTGGTGCCAGGCAGCATAGTGGGATGTGTTGTAAACAGCTGTCCAGTGTCATACTGAAGGGCTCCAAATCTTCCCAGAAGATCCGAAAAAAAGTGATTTTTAAAAAATGAAGGTCACTAGAGTGGTCCAGGAGAATAAAGGTAAATATCAAAGGGAGACATCTGAAACGTGAACAAACACCATGGATGAGAATGGGTAGAAAGGAGAGTCATAGGATTAGCCAGGCAGGGGTAACCATGGCATTTAAAGCAAACTCTGTTGTGTACTGTGAAGGGACCCCAATATTTCTGTACCTATATGTATATTATACTGTTATACAAAGTATATTATACTGTTATACAAAGTGAGTTTTATGTTGCACAAATCATCTAATATATGACTGATTCCTGCTGATTCAATATTTGGAGATTATCGCATTTCCTTTTTCCCTATCTGGGCATGGGCTGAGACTGGGCCGGGAACATGTGCTATCATACAGCTTCGTGCCCAGATCGCTACCATCCCATCCCTGTTTGGAACATCTTCCACTGATGGAAAAGAAGTGTTTTCAGCCAGGGATGGGAAAAGGACAGGATGGTAGCGATCTGGCCATGGAGCTGTGTAATAAGACAGGGGAAAAGCCGGTAGTGCAATAATCTTTTTATAAAACCCACACACCAAAAGCCCCTTCACACTGCACAACTACACTTTAATTCCACTGTAACTGCCAGAGTGCTATCATACTGAACTGTGGGGATTGCAGTTTAGGGAGGGGTATTTAAAATTCTGTGCCACAGGCCTCCAGTGCCTCACCAAAGTACAAACCTCAGAATTCCACAGAATGTAGCCATGGCATTTAAGATGGAATTATAGTGCTGTGCATTGTGCTGTATGAAAGAGCCCCAGGTCTTTGGCAGCAGTGGTCTTTGTGGTGGAGGGCTAGGTACATTCTAGCGGCCACCAGGCCACACATCTCTCACCAGTCTATGGAGGTTAGCATTTTCCACATGACAGCCCGATGCTGACCCATTCCTTTTATTTTAAAGTCCCCCATATCTTTGGTACATATTGGGTGAGCAGCATTGTTATGCCATCCCCAAGTTAAATTAACCTTTTGTAAACCAACCTTTTATAGGGATGCAGTCATTTAGTGGTTAAAATGCCAATTCTGATGACTGGAAGATCGGAAGGTTGGCAGTTCGAGGCCCAGGTACTACGTAATGGGGTGAGCTCCTATCTAGTCCCAACTTCTACCAACCTAGCAGCTCGAAAGCATGCAAATGCAAGTAGATAGTTAGGTACCACTTCTCAGTGGGAAGGTAACAGTGTTCAGTGCAGTCATGCTGGCCACATGACCACCAGAGCAGTCCTTGGGCAACACTGTCTCTTCGGCTTAGAAATGGAGATGTGCACTCTCCCTACAGTCAGTTACAACTAGACATTCATATCAAGGGACTACCTTTACCTTTACCTTTACCTTTACTACACTCTGGGAGCCTTTGGCTGAATCAATTTGTCCATCCACCAATCAGTCAATCAGTTGTTTTATGACCAGCAGGGGCCTTTTTAAAAACTAGAAATGGCCAGAAGTCAATCCTAGTTTGTGAGGATTGGACCCAGGGCCCCAAAACAACTCTGAGGGCAAAACATACGTAAATTGCCCTCATACTCCAGTTCCAGAGCATAAGGGGCCTAATTCAGTTATAAAACATTGGGACTGTCCGGATGTGTTAGTGTTGGAGGGCTGCAAAAAAAGAAGAAGGAGGGATTGGCAGGTGCATATCTCTTGCAGACCACATGCACAAATCTTAAAGGCAAGAAGGAAAGCATACTTTTAAAAAACTGTTTTAAATATGGCAACTACATAAATAAGCAGTGAGTAAATTCATGATCAGAATTACACATATGCATCTGCCCCCCAAAATTCAGATAACCTAAAGGTGAGAATATGCTGGATTACAGCTCCAATAGTTTATTCATGTACTTAATTTATATCATGCTTTTCTTTCCATACGGGGCCCAAGATGGCTAGTACTATGAATTAAAACAACATTTAATCATCACTGACTGAGGCTGATGGAATCCAACAAATTATGCAGAACCACAAGCTTTTTACTCCTGAAAGAAATTTTGAGGAATCATATGGCATATGACTTGGATTTCAGGACCTAAGCACCCAAGACAGCCTCTTAGATCCAGCTTGCATAATGTTGTTAGTGTGATGGGAACAGGAAATATGTGGTTGTGTATGGCCTGAGCACAATCCACACCAGTTAACCGGCAGGGTTGCACTTATGCATAACAGCCATATGATCTCTCTCTGTCTCTGTCTCTCTCTCTCTCACACACACACATCTAGCTGTACACTAAACACACACCTAGCAGGGAAAAAGTTCAACCCATGTAGTTATGCCCAAATTTGCATATTCTTATTGATAATGGTATTCTAATTATATTTTGTCATTGAGCTGATGAAAATAGATCAAAAAGGGCTCATAAATTGAGAATAGGGATCAACATGGTAAGGAATTTCCATTTGACAATGTGCCTCACATTTTGTATTATTCCTACCTGCACTTTCTTGACATGCCAGTATACTAAAATCTAATCAAAAGGTGGCAGACTTCATTCGGAACCCCAGGAAGCAGCAAAGAGCACTTACTTTTTTTATGGAAAATCCAGCTCTTAACAGAAATAATGTATAAATGTCAATGACGTGAGGCTTTTTGGGCACTATCCAGAAAAATATTAGAAAAAGAAATTACCAGAAACCATAGAAAATTCTCAGAACCACAGCAAAATAAAGCAAAACATAGCATGAACTGAAAGGTTTCTTAAAAATTTGTTTTCTTGAATGGCACAAAATTGCATTATTATTTTTGGTAGAGTACTTTATTACATGTGGCATACTACGGTCAGTTCACACATTGAATGAAAGACCCCTTCCAGCTGTTTGAAATTCAGAGAGTAAAACGGGGACTCCCACCAGCTTTTAGAACAGTCAGCTAGGGCAAGCTGAGTAGCTGACTTACTCTTCCCTCAACCTGCACTTTTAGAGAATTAAAAGGGACAGGAAGAAAAGCCACCATCAATAGTCTGACCCTGCTTAGTAGCTACAGTTGTCTGTACTTCTGTTTGAAATGGACACCATTGCTTGAAACCACTTGGAAATCAGAGCTGATAAATCATATGATAAATCAGGTATTTCCAATTTTTCTGGCCCAATAGGCATGCTTGAGATTTTGAGAATGCTTCATGAGCCCTGTCACCAAATAACTGCCATTGTGGTCCCCATTCATACAGTGGTTGCTGTGGTGGTCATGGCTAACCATGAGTGGTAGTCTATGAACTGAGCACGGTGGCCTCTCACCCAAGAATGATAGATGGAGGTACACACCTCTATTCTTTCTATACTGGTCAATGACCGAATAAATTTTATTAACTATTTACTATTCTTTCTATGGACATCGTATGTGGGCCATATAACATGTATTTTGAAATAAGACAGATTGAGTTATGTTTATCCAAGATATTGTAATTAATTTGTCTGAGAATCTAAATACAAGACAAAAGTATGTCTGCCCAAAAACAATCTAAGGGGATTATCACATTCTGTTTAAAGCACCTTACCCCAACAGTATAGAGGCACATGTAATTTTTAAAATGGGTCTTATCTCATTCACCTGTGGCTGGGCAAATGCAGCTCATATACAGTCCAGATACTAGCCAGGCTTATTTTCTGGCTTTTCAAGAACAGGTTTTTCCCATGCTTGAAAAGCCGCAGAATAAACCTGGCTGGCATCCAGGTTGTATATGGACTTCATTCACCCAGCTATAGGTGAATGCAATAAGACCCATTTTAAAAATTAAATGCACCTCTATCCCATTGGGGATAAGGCACTTTAAATGGAATATGATAATTTTGTAAATTCTTTGAATTTACAGTTATCTCTTGTTCAGGAATCTTCCAACATACTACACACTAACTGCTACCTGTACTCCCAGCACACATGCTCTACTCACACCCAACTTCCTAACATACAAATTCCCAATTAATTTTCCACTTTCCTTTCTAATGGATACCACAGGCCTATGTAGAATAGGGTGTGACATGGCATGGCTGCAAGCTAAGGCTCAGTTGCTTTCTGGCTGTCCTAGGCAAATTTGCCAGTGGCTACATAGGCAAGTGTTTCGGGTGCTGAGGAGTTGTCTACACTTTACTTTCCAAAATGAAAATAAAAACTTCCTATTGATTATAGAAAATTTCATGTCTAAACCTGCTCCAGATCTACAAGTAGACATTGGAACCACATACTTTTGTAACCTATTTTTGTTGCTGTGTGCCTTCAAATCATTTCTAACTTATGGTGACCCTGCGGTGAATACTGTATATCATGGAGTTTTCTTGGGCAGATTTGTTCAGAAGGGATTTGCCTTTGCTTTTCTCTGAGGCTGAGAGACTGTGCCTTGCACAAGGTCACCAGTGGGTTCACATGGCCGAACCAGGATTCGAACCCTAGTCTCCAGAGTCTGCCTGCCCTCCTTCCCTCCCTCTTTATTACGTTTCAACCCTTCCTTCAAGGCATTAATGGACAAGTTGGTGTACATAGTTGTCTTCTCCGACTTTCCTTTTTGCCCACTGTGAGATGCTTATTTTTAGTATTCCTGTTTGGCTCCACACATTCCTGAACACAGGTAGCCTGACTACAGTGATCCTTGCTCTAGTAAACTCCAGGTTGAATTACTGTAATGCGTTATACTTGAAGCTGCCATTTGAAGATGATTCAGAAACATCAGACAGTTAGGATTAAGCGCAAGCCTCTTCTGCAGTAGAAACTTCCTTCTGCACATAGAAATGCTCTCCTGCTGGCAGAACTCTATACTGTCCACTTATCTCAGAGATCTATCAGAGCAACCTGTTGGTAGTTCTCATTTCTAATATCTACCCACATAAGATCCAGAAACTGGGCAGGGAAGCAGCAGGGTGGGATGAAAGAGGAGCTAGGTTACAGTTGACTGAGACCTCCCTTAGCTGAAAGTTACAGCCACAATAGTGGCATAGAGTTAGGACAGGTTTAAAGTAGTCCTACATATTTTCAGAGACCTCTAGACTAGGAGGGGTTTGGATTTAGCACAATGTCCACTGGCCTAGTGTAGTCTCAGCTCGCTTTCAACTGGTTACGAATGTATTTTATGAATGTTAACAGAACAAATTAAATGCTAAGATATTTCTTTCTGAACAGCTAAAGCCTAACACCTCCAGTCAAAAGAAACAAATGCAGATTCCCTCTACTTTTAAACACCATGACTGGGATTCACTATTGCAGTTACAGATGTAACCTAGAGATGGGCATCTGTTCCATCATATTCACAGTCCATATGCATTTGTGACTGTGACACTACAGCCCCAATTGTAAAACTCCACCAGTCTTACTTAATTAGGCAGCAGCTGCTGCAAGCAACAAATATCTTTTTCCTATCGAGCTGAGCAGAGCATATAGATGTTTCCAACCTCACCCCTCAAGCTATTTTCAGTGCAAGGAGGAACTGCAACAGGGATCCTACTTCTGAGTGTCAGACCAGAGGTCAATGGAAGGAGGGAATGGAAACATCAGTATGCTGCACCTGGATCAATGGGAGAACAAACCTCCACTGGCTGCTGCTTGGTAAAGCAAGATTTGTTGAGTCAGGCCAAGAGATGTTACTTGGGGGCAGTACAGACTGCCCTGAAATGGCGGGCTGGTGTTGCCCGTTTTAACTGCAGAAGACGCTGCAGCTGCCAAACTGCATGGTGTCCCTCTGCAGTAAAAAGAACCTGGTTCTTCCAAGTTCTTTTTGTGGTGCGTTGCGTATGTCACAAGTGCGCCATTGGCATGTGCAGAAGCTGCGTGGCATCATCAGCATCATGGCAGTGCCCATGTGGACAGGATGCTACCATGATGCTGCCGCCCATACAGACTAGGGTTCTGGAGCACACTGCTTTTGGCTGGTATGTCTCGGGCCTTCGTTAACTATACTTAAGTATACCTACCTAAGTAGCTGATCTAGGATATTGACCAATGTGACTTTGCCATGTTATTACTTACAAAGGTTTATAATGAAACAAAATGCATAATAGCTTTAAAAGACCATGGTCTCAAATAAAGATGGATTGTATGGTAATCTTGGGCTAACTGCTTGACAGTCCATAGACTAATTAGGATAGTGAAGCCATTACATTTTCACAGAGAAAAGCCGTTAACCCTGAAACAGTCCAACTTATTTTTATGTGTCTGCAAGGAGAACAGAGTTGAATCTTTAACGGGTCCCTTTGGAAAACATATGCTGCAAAGAATGTATTAATATTTGGTCTGAAAGGAGGGGCTTTTTGGAAGAGTTTCTGAAAATGAATCCTTTTAGATCTTAACCACTCTATTTATACGAAATTGTATCTGCTCCCCCCCCCCACATCCTTTTCCCTTTCCGGTTTCTCTTGATCATTGGAAATTTGGCCAGGATTGTGCTGGTGTATTGCATTTTTTTCCAGCATCATGTAGTAGTGGCAAGAGAAAGCAGACAAAATCTGCCCACTCTGTGAAACCTATCTTTCCATTGCCTGATTTCCCGAATGACCACTGGATCCATAACTTTTCCCCATCTTGATGCTACCACCTTCACCAGTGCTGCTATGCTGGTCTGGTGCACATTTACCTCCTTCCATCTACCAGGTTCTTTCTCTTGGTGTCTTTAGATGCCTGTTAAAAATATGTGTCTTCATTCTAGCATTTACACTTTAACCTTTCTGCCTTTCCAAGTGTGCAGAGCCTAACTAGATGCAACAGTAGCACAGCCAGAGTTAAATCTCACTGAATTCCTGTCAGGTGGAGGGATGAGCTTTGAAACTGCATCATGGGCTGGCAAGAGGGTGAATGCAGTCTTTCCCCAACATAAACCTTTCTATTAGAAGAATAAAAAAGAAAGAAAAGGGGGGGGGGAGAAAGAAGGGGGAAGGGAGACTTCTTTCCTGTTGTTTCTCCACAGCATGGTTTTCTTCTGGTCAGGAACACTAACTGAGGGGCAAACAGCTGGGGAAAAGCAATTTTTGTGTGAAACTGTTGACAGGGAAATTATTTAGCTCCCCGCCCACACACATAGTCATACTGCATTGTAAAGATTCTCCCTGGCTAAGGATACCAGAAGAACATCACCTTACTGAATTCTAATACAAACTGACCCAATCCAAATTTCTGGGATTTGGATTCTGACTGATAGAGGTGGGAAATTCAGTCAAGCAATCTCCTTGAGATTCTCCTTTTCCCACCACCAGTTTCATTCTAACCTAATTTTCCTTAAAAAAATGAAAAATAGTAATAATTTAAAAATCATATTTTTGTGCACATTTTTCATATATCCACGTTTTTGTGGACATTTCAAACATGCAGGATGAATGCATTTCAAAATGTATTCATGCATCCATTTTTAAAGCAAGAAAGTGAAACTTCTTTTTGCCTGAGGGCCAAATTCAACACAGAGAAGTTCTTAGGGGGCATATTCCAAAGGTGGAAAAGGCTAATATATTTTAGCTTAGGCCCTATACAGACTGGCCCGAAAGGCCACCCTGTGGGTGGAGTAAAAGTGCAGTGTCCTGGTGACGCATACCCTGACTCCGCCCCCACGGTGCCATGATGTCGCGTGCAGCTCTAGACAGCATGTGGCATCATGCCGTGCCTCCGGCACTATGTTCAGATGACACAGTGCTGAAGGGTGCCATACAGTGCCTTTGGGAGGGTGCAAAAAGGAGCTGCTTTTTGTGGCTCCTTTTTGTGCCCTCCAAAGGCTGGATTGCAGATGCAGCATGAGGTTGCCGTGTCCTGATCCAGCCAGGAAAGGAGTCTGTAGAGCCCCTTAGAGACCTTTCTGCTTGTAATTAAGCCTTAGAAGGCACACTTTAGTCTTTTAGAAAAGGGGGAAAACTCCACACAAAAACTGGAATCTGTCAAACAGTGGTGCTATGGGGAAGGTAGGAAGGCCACCTGGGGGACCACCAAGAGCTACACAGGAGCACCCAGTTTAACCCAAGCGCTTGCGGTCCTCCACACCTAGAACGGCAGATGTTGTTCAACATTTCTGCAGATTACATGGAAAGCGTAGGAAATAGTTGAGATTTCTGTCTACAAATGGTGCTCAGGTCTGCAGTTAGGTCTGGGAGGTGCACATTGGGTAAATCCATTTTATCCAAATTTATCACCCTTGCCTTTGAAGCTTAAAGCATGTTTAAATATATATGATTTAATATCAGATCAATCAATGTCAGACACATTAATCCCTGTACACTGTGATTCCATAGCTTGGCCTTCAGAGTATTAGCATGTGGGCAGAGCCATTGCTGAGTTCCTGTTTTAAAATTTACAGCTCCTAGTTAAGTACAGATGCTCCAGAAGTAAACAAGAGCAGTGTTTCAATTCTGAAGCAAGTGTTCCTAGTGTGGGAGGACTCCCATCTTTTTTTCTCTTCTCAGTAAGTAAGATATTTTCACAAGTGCTCAGCAAAACATTACAGGAGCTCAGTTCTCATTGCCCTCATTACGGTTGTGTCAGTGTTTCCATTATGTAACCAAGCCATAAACATTTACTCGAAGATCTTGCTAGCAGACACATTGTAGTCTGGGAGCAACTTTGTGTGTGTCTGTGTGGTAGTGATGGTTGGTAACTTTTCTAATCCTGCCCGACTATACATTCCCTATCTTAAGACTCTTGTCTTTCCCTGGGTGTTTTTGGCTGACTAGGCAGGAGTGTCAGAACAGGAAGAATTCATGTTTGGGTGTGCAGGGAAAGGACTTTGGCTTTGTTCCAATCCATGTTGAACGTGTCTTCATTTTGAAAGTTTTGTATGCGCCTGGAGCAAAGGAGAGGCACCTTTCATGCACACTTCACTTAATAAATGCTGTGAATATATTTAGCAGGTGCCCTTAAATGTATTGCCGTTTTGTCTTTCCAATTAGATCCTATCAGCTTTGCTCTTTATTTTACATGCAAAACAAGTAAGCAATTGGTGAATATTGGCACAGCTGGCTTGCTGGAGATATCTAGGCATGATTACTAAAATTACTAGCTCCCCACAGGCACTCCCAGAGGGTAACATTTTAGCTGCTCCTGTTTTTGGCACGCTGTCATAAAGGCAAAGACTTATTCAGGTGATCAGATTTTGTGGTTTGTTTTGGGTGTGTGTTTTTTTAAAGCAATGAAAATATAGCGGTTTCTCAGTTGTGCCAGATGTCTTCCCTGAAGGAAACTCAGGTTAAATCACATAGTTTCTCAAAGCACAATAGAATATTGATGGGGGGAAATCTGCCCCCCCCCCCTTAGGGCCCAGCGTATACTTGGTTATATGCCATGGCAAGAACATAGTTCCTGAGAAACTCATGTTGTCACTCTTCCTTTCTAATTATATAAAAGGTTTCACCTTTGACTTGGAGAACTGTAATTTTACAGACTCTAGGCCCAAATGTGCACTACTTTGGTGCATTCTAGGTCGGACTAAACCTTGGGGAAGACAGGAGATTCTGTGAATGAGATATATGCCCATTGTGAGTTAAAAATTCAAAGAATCCATCAAGCGTGCTAGGAGCTGTTCCTCTTTTTAATAATAATAATAATAATAATAATAATAATAATAATAATAATTTATATTTTCCTGCCTCTCCCAGATGGATCGAGGCGGGATTACATGGTTGATTCTGTTTCCATGAATTTGAATTTGGATATAAGTCCCTTTTTCCTTTAAGGATATAGATAGCAATGTTGGAAAAGCAAAGCACTCTTAGCAAGTAAAAGGGGGTACTATCAATATCATGTGTTGCTCAAATGTAATAATCAAACAAATAATTAAAAATAAAAATCTGAATATTGTTTCCTCCCACTTTAATGCAAATAGAATGACATTCTCCCTCTAATATAATGATTCTTCAAATATGACCAAAGATCTTTCCATATGTAACACTTTATATCATGAGTTCAATGGGGATTCAACCCAGAGTCTTTAGAAAGAGGAACGAAAATATTTACTTTTCAAGGAGTGAGAATGCTCTTAGTGATCCATCAAAATGAACACAGTTTACCGGCTATAGAACTGATATCTTTCTCGTGTTGTCCGTCTAAACATCATTTACATACAAAAGATCCTGTAGCACCTTTGAAACTAATTGAGAGAAAAACATTTGCAACATAAGCTTTTGTAGACTATGGCCCTATACAGACCGGCAGAAAGCGCTGGCCTGTGGGTGGTGTAAAGGCACAGAGTCCTCATGCTGGATGCCTTAACTCTTCCCCATGGCACCATTTTGGATCACGCCGGTCCACACAGCACGCACCATCATGACACACCTCTGGTGCTGCATCCACATGATGCAGCTCTGAAGGGGTGTCAAAAAGCCATACAGCTGTGGCTATGGCACCCCTTAGAAGGTGCAAAAAGGAGCTGCTTTTCGCGGCTCCTTTTTGCACTCTCCAGAGGCTGGATTGGGGCCACAGCGTGAGGTTGCCATGGCCCCGATCGTGCCAGAAAAGGGGCGACTACATGCCTCCCCTTCAGGGCAATCTGTACAGCCCCTCAATATATTTTGTCAGACACAAAATTTTATGCTACCAACTTCTTTCTCTGAGTCACTCTCATAGGTGCTACAAGATCCCTTATGACTTATACAGACTAACACCACCTTGCAGAGACATCACTGGGTGGGTACGGGTGTGCGGACTGCACCAGGTGATACCCCACAGGAGGAGTGACACCCTTGTGGGGTACTCCTCCTGCTGTGGCAGAGGGGTGAGTGCACCCCTTGTGGCTTCAGCTCAGCCCCAGCTCCCTCCCTGGGGAGGGAGCCCAGGGGGCAGGGGAGGAGCAAGCAACCCCCCCTCCCTCATGGCTTTGTCGCTGGCCTGACTCACTGCCTAGGGAGGGATTCTGTTGTGCTATTTATGTTACTTGCTTGAGGAACGGAAAGTGCAGGAGAGTTGATTCATATTGTCAATGAACATGCTGACCAAATGCAAATTTCTTATTTTCAGTCTAGACCCTCTTGAACCAAGAGAAACTTCAAACTTCATATGTGAAGAAGTTAGATCTGGCCAAGGTGGTACATACCTTGGTTACATGCTGTTTGGATTACTGTAATGCATTCTAGGTGGCGCTGCCTTTGAAAAGTACTCAGAAATGTCAGTTGGCCCAAAGAGCTGCAGCTAGATTGTTAACTGGGGCTCGCTACAGGGAGCACACAACTCCCTTGTTGCAACATCTCCATTGGCTGCCGGTCTACTTCTGGGCACAATTCAAAGTGCTGGTTTTGACCTATAAAGCCCTGGAGTCCTGGTGGCAGAGTGGTTAATTGCAGGTACTACAGCCACGAGGTTGTGAGTTCAACTCCAGCCAGGGACTCCAGAGTCGACTCAGCCTGGCATCCTTCTGAGGTTTCTAAAATGAGTACCCAACTTGTTGGGGACAATTCACTTTCATGCTTAGATGAGGACTGGGCTTTTACATGCAAAAAGCAAAATACATGCTGTGTGATTTGGATTTTAAGGTTTGCATATAGTCTTTTAATACATGTTAAAATGTTTAATGTTTTTAACTTCACAAACTGTTCAATTATTTTTATAATTGTGTTTATATTGTTTTTAATTTGTATTTTTAAACAAGTTAGCTAATTTGAGTATCCTGTTAGGTGTTGCATTGAAGATCTTCATTAAGCATTAATTGCTTCATGGATGTAATGCAATATTTTTCAACAAGAGTGTAGAAATCCAAGCTTCTCAAGACCTCTGGGCAATTTCAAAACTGACCTTGGCAATAAACTTTAAAAAACTGGAATATATTTCCTTATGTCATTTTATGTTTGCTGCCTCTATTTAAGATCTAATTAATTAATCTAATTATTAATATATAATTATTGGTGCCAAAACAAACTAAAAATCCCAGGATTCCATAGCATTCAGCCTTGGCAGTTAAAGACGTGTCAAACTGCATTAATTCTGCAGCGTAGAAGCAACCAGTGCAGAAGGAACCTCTTCCTGAGGTCCCTAAACTAAATTATCCACCAAGTAGAGGAAGACAATATCCCATTGCCAACGTTCAAGTAAAATGCGGCTAGTACTCCACTAAATTTCTATATGTGGATTAAGGAGGGAATGCCACCTTGTTCTTCTGTGCAGGCAGCAAAATGTCTTAGGACAGAAAATAAATAGTGAGATTAGGGGCTGGCACAAGCTGGCTTCCTGGTAACTTGGGGTTGTGGTGTTTAGATGCCACACACTCCCAAGACATCTTCAAGCCACCCAGTTAATCAGACAGAGGCAGCATCAAGACATCTTGGGGCTGTGGCATTTAGAAGCCACACACCCGGAAGCTGCCCTGAATTTGAGGCAATGTCCTTAAACCTGGCCCAAATAGAAGCGGACCTTTTCTGCTTCTATTTGGGGGGTATTCCCAGAGGATTGGATCCTTGGTTTGTGCTTGATGTGGGCCCAAGGCATCTTGGGTGGGTGGGCCCAAGGCAACTTGGCTTCAAGCTGCCCCTTCATGCATGTCTGTTCGACCTGTTGGTGACCTAGAACTCATGAATGAGACTGGGATCATTTCTCTTCTTGGCATAATCACTTTCCTTCCAAGATGACTTCTAGAAAAATGTGTTGGCTCCTAGGTTTTTCAAAACTTCTTGGCTAATTGCTCTTCAAAATCTATGGCATGATGGCCAGGTCTGCACAGGCTGCTCACAGAGTATTCTGGCCCCAGAGCTGCCTCAATACCCCACAGTTACCTGCTTGGGAGGGCCCTCCGTTGTGGTGCTGAGTGCCTGTTTGCATAAGCACCCTGCTGTGCTGCCCATCACTGCCACTCACTCTGAAGTCAGAACAAGGAACCCAGTGTCCATCACATGGCTGGGCACCTCATTCTGATGTCAGAACAAACGACTTGCACTAGCAGCAGTGGCACTGGGTAACAAAGAGGGCTGTGTTGTAAATAGCTGTTCAGGGCCACAACAGAGGTTTCCAGGAAGATCCAGAGCAAGAGATGAGTTTTTAAAAAATGTTATACTGGTGGTACGAAGCAGGTTTGGTGCTGAACTGCCTGGATGCTGTCTGGGCAGTTTGCATCAGAGCTAGGGTTTGGCCTGTCACTGTTGGAACAATGGGAGGACAGACTTGTGCAGAGAGATCCAATACTTTATAATTGTGTAATGCGGCACTTTCCTCCACCCTCAAACAGAATATCTAGCTTTGAATAAAATAAAATGTAAATGGATATTCACTTTTTACCAGCAATGTACAGAAAGAAAATATAACTGCTCTCCTCAGAAACATATGGTGGGCAGACTCCCTGGAATCTAGTTAATGTATACCGGCCCTTAAGTAGGATGAGTAGAGTTGGAAACAGTTTACAGTAGTGTTTCCTAGCTGTGAATAAAATGGAAAGCACGAACAGGCATCAAGGATCTTTCAACAAATGTAATTTAAGGGGTTCACTTTCAGGGTTTTTGGGCAGCATGACAAGCATTTAGTGGGATTTGACCAGCTACTGAGTAGCAACAGGCAGCTGTCTTGGTGCAGCTTGACCATGATGGTGGATGGAAGGGGTAGGGTTCTGGGAATGGTATGGTGTGTGTTTGAGTCCAGTATGAAATTGAGTTTGGAGTGTGTGTGAGACTGCCTGTCATGACTTTCACTAGGCAGTGAGCTGACACCCTTCCCTGTAAGGAGTTGGATAGTAAAACTGCCCTTTACTGAGGCAAACAGTTCATTGTTTCCAGAACTGGGGAGACTCCTGGGAAGGACTGCAAGTCCAGGTGGCTGAAATGGAGGAAGGAAAAAGAAGTAGAAAAATGTGAGAAAAGAAACTTTCCTGCTGGGATTTCACAAACCAGATCTGGAAAAGTAGCTGATGACTTTTGTTATAGAAACTAGGGTTGGAATTATTCAGGAAAGAACACTGATAAGTCTAATAACTGCATGACATTATCTTAAGTCAGAGAAATCCCCTGCTTTACTCCATATAGGAAATACTTTTTAGACAAACACAGAAACCCCAAGCAATTATGAGAATAATGTGTGCTTGTCAGGGGAACAACAACAACAACAACAACAACAACAAAAGCATTTAATGAATATAAACTGACTGGCTAAAGCTTTATTGAAAAGCTAGGTTCTTCCTTTGACACCCACTTGAGAAATGTATCTTACTCAGGCCTGTTACAGACAACCAAAATAAAGCTGCTTTGAGTCACAGTGGAGGTATGGTGTTTCAATGATGCATGCATCCTAAGAGTCCAGAAGCCACACCAAGTCCTTAGGGCTGGAGCGTGGCTTTGGTGCGACTTCTGGACTCTTAGGACGCATGCATCATTGAAACACCATACCTCCACTGTGACTCGAAGCAGCTTTATTTTGGCTGTCTGTAACAGGCCTCAGTTTGCATTTAATAACCTTTGCACAACTCTGTGTTGAAATGTACAATGGTGATATTGTGTGATTTTAGAAAATTGTGTGCAAACAATAAAATTGCTAGCTGGCATTGACAGCTGGAGAGGTACTACCAGGAGGAGGTGAAGTAGGAGGCTTGCTTCTCTGGGCATCCCGCAGCTGGAAAACGTTTTCGCACGATTCTGAATTTTGTGATTGTAAAGTAAAATAAACTGGAAGAACAGTATGAAGGGGATTAGGATGGCGTGTGTCAATTTTTCCATCATGCTGACCACATTGGCCATTCACTCCCAAAAGCATATGTAGTATTGCCCTTGGCTTATAGTAAGCTTGAGTAATCTTGGCTCTGAATTTTATCTGTAATATGGCTGGTATGGTCTTAGAAGAAAAAGAGGTCTCAGTACCAATTATTTGCTGTGATTCATCCTTATCCTGTTAGATGTAAACATAGGGACTTAGTATTTACGGCAGCTACCGTTAATTGATTCATTAGAATTTATCAAGTAAAATCAGATGTGAGTAACTGGAGGCATACATCCAATGGTGTGTGGGTGTGATAGATCAAAAGGGCTTTATTCTACATAAAGCCCTGTGGATTAGCCCTTAGGGAGGTTGGTGCAGGCCAGAAGGACTGGTAAAGTGCTGCATGTTGGCCATGTCTCCATTGTTGCTGCTTCTGAGCTCCCAGTAGCTGAATGGAGGTATGAATTTGCTCTTTGGGACCTGTTTGCTTCATGTATAGGGAATTGCTTTTATAACTCCTACAGTACAAGAATTGTACTTATAATATCTAGAGAGCTTACCTGCTAAGTTAATAAATCTGTTAAGATTTATTATCCACCCACTGGTATGCCTGTTGTCTCCATATCTGAAAGAGCTACTTGTCTTTGGCAATACAGTGATGCAGCTTTGTAATGGAGGGAATAAAGTGTGTAGTTTTGTACAGATTTCTCCTGCAGTATCTGTTGTGAGAAATGTGCATAACTGTAACTATTCTATTAAAGTATGAGTTATGAGAAATGACATAAAATGTGTTGGGAGAACTGCAATAATAACAACCACTACCACCACAAGAGTAATTATCTTATTTCATTATTTTCTTCCAGTTTATATGTTGTGTTTCCATTTAAAAATTAATTTTCTGTGCAGATTTTTTACACACATACATTCCATGCAAACTGTTGTGAAACTTGGTATTCAAAACTGTTGCAGTTAACAAAAATTATTATTCATCCCTACTACTTGAAAGGATCGTGAAAATTGTAGAAAATTCCATAGCATCACTTTATATGAAACATTAATTATGGTGAACTATTTGACATATCCCAGAATGAAAAAGAAATATGGGGCTCCTCCAAAGAGGGCAAAGGTGTTAGAAGGTTGTGGTATTTGCTGCCCTGGTTCTAGTTCCTGTTTTTGTTTTAAATATCCAAATAGCATTTCTGTTGACCCCGAATATTTTCTGGCAATTGCTAGCACCAGTTGCAACATTTTATCACCTGATAAGTATATTTCGCTTCTGCCATGGCTCTCTTTTTATTTTTATTTTTAAAAATTATGCCAGTATAGCACTGCAGTGAAATGACACATTTGCACTATACCACTATAACTCAAAGAAAAGTTTTTTATTAATTAAAAAGAAACATCCAGAGAAGAGAACATTTTCTGTTCAAACCACAGGATCACGTCAGCAAACCATGGCTTGGTTGGAAAAAAAAAAACCCTTTGGGAACCTTAGTTGAGATCCAAGCCATCACTACAAATAGCCCTAAAAAGAAAGGTCCAAGTGGATGCAGAGGCAACAACAATTGGCAAAACTCTGGCAAAACTGACAAAACCAAAGGAGTTATATCACAAGCACTCGTGCTTCTTTAGACCAATCTGAAAGAGCCCAAAGTGAAGGGACAGAAAAGTTATAGTAAAGAAAAGTTCTAAAGGCTGTCTGTTAAAATGTATTGTGGAATAACCATAAATGACAGAACCAGATTCTAAATTTCATATTCCCTAAAGTAGGATTTTGAAACTAAGGACCCCGTGTCAGATGTGGTTCCTTGTGAGATGCCTGCAAGGCCTCTAGGTTACCAGCTGCCAAGCTAGAGATGAAGTCTGGAAAAATTGGCTTCTCTGGTAATAGAATGTGCTCTAAGAGGCAGCCTGGAGTCTGAGCTGACGCCAAATTGACACAAATCCTTGATTGGTCCACGAGCCACTGGAATTTGCTTGCAGACCCTGTCAGTCATGTGAGGGCTAGGTCTTTATTGTTTCCCCTTTCCCTCAAAACTATGCTCCAAGAAAACTAGTTGATGATAGGGCAGTTTAGTTAAGAACATAAGATGATCTCTGTTGGATGGCGCAAAAGTCTATCTGGTGTAGCACTCTGTAGCTGCAGCAGCCAACCGCATGCTCCAGGAAAGACCACAGGGAGGATATGAATGCAACAGCACTCTCCCTTTCATGTCCTCAGGACATGACTCTCATAGAATCATAGAGTTGGAAGAGACCACAAGGGCCATCCAGTCCAACTTCATTCTGCCATGCACCCTTGACAGATGGCCATCCAGCATCTGCTTGTTCTGGGTCTTGTTCTCTGAAGCAGCAGAAAACAAGCTTGTTCCCTCCTCAGTATGACATCCCTTCAAATATTTAAACAGGGCTATCATATCACCTCTTAACCTCTTCTCCAGGCTAAACTTCCCCAGCTTCCTAAGTTGTTCTTCATAGGGCAGGGTTTCCAGACCCTTCACCATTTTCGTTGCCCTCCTTTGGACACGCTCCAGTTGTGGTGCTCTCAAAGGTGTATACCTTCTTATATTGGGGCTAATATACATAGCCAACATGAACAGTAGCTATTGATAACCTTATTGCTTTCCTTATCTTTATACAGCAATTTGTTTAATAATCATGTTGGTGGCTTTCATTTTATGTTGTGGTAGCAAAATTCACCGTTTTAACTATCTGTCCTGAGTCTCCCACCATTCAACTTCTTGGATGATCCCAGATTCTCCAGACCAGGCCTCACTAATGTTATCATTCTATCCTTTGTAGTAGAGTGAAAGCTTTCAGTTTTGTTTTGGTTTAAGAAATCAATTATTTCTTTCAGGTTTATATAGAAAGAAGCATTAGCTCTGTATTTGAAGCAGAATGGGTTCACATTCATTTATTTGTTGGAATACGATTCTCTCATCTGTTACGTAGTTCATTGACTTTAATAGTTCTATCTAGTCCATGAATGCAGGACAGGAGCCCTGAAGCTTGTTTCTTTGTGACAAAGAGCCCTGAATATTTGCATTCAGAATGCAAATCTAGGAAATGTTTCTTGGATGTTGCTAACAAGTCCTTCTTCTGATAGAGATAAAATAATAATTGGCCTCTTTTGGATGCTTAAAGAAAAACTTGATGAAAGATATTTTGTGAATCTTCTATACTCCAGTGCAGGACAATTTATCAAGATGTTGTTGGGTACATCATTCCTCACAACCGTTAAAGCAGGAAGAGGTGATATTAATTTGTTTTGATCAGACCTTAGAAGTAACATCTTACAAACCACTCTGGCTTGAATCCTGTTGTGAATTTATGATGTCATAAACCAATTTATGGTTGCATAGTGTTGAACTGCAGTATTGTGCAATGGTCATATTCTCAAGGGGAGAACGATGTCATAGCTGCACCACTAGGACTATTGCAAAAGACAATTGAGAAGTGTGACCATTCTGTAATGTGCAACAACATGACATTTAGTGGGATGGACCTCCCTTGAGCAATGGCAGCACCATGAGAGGAAGACAGTGGTCCCAAACAGAACCATGAGGTACTAGTATTATAGAATGGAAGGCAGTGGAAAGCCTTGGATGGCCTATACAATGCTTGAAAAATGTCCCCACATTTTATAGTCCTTCTTGGTGTGATGGAACCCCCTATTGTGCAATGAGATGTCTTGTGCAGGGTGCTATTTTATATCATCACAACTCTCCACCATGGTTGTGCATCATGTCAGTGACGTAGTTTCATCATTGTAAAGTTGCAGCTAGTGATATAGGATCTCTTCGGTTATCTGAAATTCTCTCCTTCCCTCCAAAATTGGAGCAAGACAATGTTACTAATGTAACATAAAATTACTACGATGCAACAATAATGGGGTTTTCTTCATTATTTCTTACAGGATTATGGCCTCACTAAACAGTGGTGGAGGAAGAATATGACATGATTTACACTTACTCCTACTGTAATTTGTGTTGCCCAATTTTTCATGAACTGGTGGTGCTGCTGAGACATGAGAGTTAAAGAGTAGAAAGAACAGAACTTGCAAACATGAGTGCTAAAGCTAATTAGTTGTTATTGATGTTAATTCATGAATTAATACTGATTGTTAAAGTGATAACTATTATTTTAATTGTTAATGTGTAACAGGGTAATTTTTAGTAAATTTAAAAAATCATTGAAAATTACTAAAAATTGCCAAGTATGACCAGTCCCCATTATGCCCAATTAACTTGTTTTAAATGCTGATCTTTAATTAACTCCTTAATATTGTTGTCATTTAAAAATTTAAATAGTTACTTTTCAAATTGTTATTTTAAAAATTGGATTGGAGTAACAAATAGGGTCAGCTCTGGTTAATACTTTGATGAGAGACTGCCAAAGAATGCTAGGTGCTGTAGGCTATGCAGTATTTTAGAGGAAGGAACTGGCAAAACCACCTCTGAGTATTCCTTGCCTAAGAAAACCCTATGAAATTCATGAGGTCACCATAAGTTAACAGGCGACTTGAAGGCTCTTGCGCATGCAGCCAAGTTCCAGGAGAGAGGAGGGAAGGAAATAAATGAAAGAGTCAGAACCTGAGAAAGACAGCTTGGAGAGAATTAGAGAACAAGAAGAGGGGAGGAAATGGAGATGAGAGGAGGTGAGCACTTAGCAGCCAATTGATAAAGAAGAAGAAACTGAGGAGGGAGAGAGTTGGCTGTGTGGTAGACAAGGGGGCCTCATGGAAAAGAAAAAAGGGGAAACAGAAAGGAGCACAAGGCCTGAACTGTACTGAGGCCTGGAAAATGGAGAAGCAGCAAACTAATATGGGTGCTTTGTCTTGCTCTCCCCTAACATGTCTGAAACTGTTGCAAATCAAAGCATGATAGCAGGAAAGTAGGGGCGAAGAACCTGGAAATACTACCATACTTCAGCCCCTAATACTGAATTTTCCTGGAAAATGATAAATCTGGAAAATTGCTCTTGGTTCAAAATAAAATTTAAAACTTAGAAGCTTACAGGAACCATTTTTTTGTCCATTACGGTCACATGAAGGGCCATGTGTGACCAAGAAAAAACAGGTTTTACAGCACAGCAAAGTGTCCTCAATGGACCTATTCCATCCCCCAGAGCCAAGCTGTCCCCATTCAGTGCTGAGGAGCGTCCTTTGCTTCGGTTGGAAGACTTCCGACCAAAGCAAAGGAAGCTCCTCAGCACTGAATGGAGACGGCTTGGGGCCGGGGGACAGAATGGGGCCATTTTGAGGACACTTTGAGGTGCGGTAGAATCCATTTTCCCCTAGACTCGCGCGGCCCTGAGCGTCCTCTTCCTGTGCCCATAGCGGACAAAAAATGAGTCCGATAAGCTTCTCTGCCTGTGGTGCATCAGGAAATTGGTGATCAGTCTAACAACCTGGTGTTCTCCTGATGTAGTTGGATTGCAACTTCCATCAGCCCCAGATTGCACGAGCAGGATGTGTATATTTATTAGTGGATTTCTTGCTTCAAAAAGTTTATGAGTAACATAACAAGTCTTACTAAAAAAATCTTTGCAGTGTCACCAAGAATTAATTATGTTTGGACTCCAACACTATAAATACTGTACTTAGATGGGATTAAGGCCTACAGAATGCCATGCATGCTTGGATAAGTGTGCTTAGAATTGTTGCATAGGGCCAGTGCTCCACTAACATTTTCCCTGGGCTACCAGGGTGTAGCTAGAGAGGCCGAAGCAAGAGGGAGTGTGCTAAATGGGGGCTTCTTGTTGTTGTTGTTAGCTGCCCCTGAGTCAACCTCGATTTATGATGACCCTCTGGATGAGATATCTCCAAAACCTCCTATCTTCAACCTTTCTGCTTAGGGCCTGCAGGCTCAGTCTTCTGTCTTCCCTGATTGTGTCTAACCATCTGGCATGTGGTCTTCCTCTCTTTCTGCTGCCTCCCACCTTTCCCAGCATTATTGTCTTTTCTAATGATTCATTTTTCCTCATGATGTAGCCAAAATATGAAAGCCTTGATTTATCTTGGGGTATTGCTCTCCAAATAAGGACTCAGATTTTTTTCCCTCCAGTCCTCAAATTTCTAGCAGTGCAGTAAGATCAAACTTAATCTCAGTATTTAGAAATATATCTTAGGCATACAAAGAAAGGGGGCAGAAAAATTACCAAGGAAGTGCAAAACCAGCAAATATCGGAGTTCTGGGAGTGAGTGGTTTTAAATGTCCCACTCTCAAAAACTAGAAATCTGGGGATGAAGGAAAATGGAGGGGAGGGTAAAGCACTCATTTAGCCCCCTCGCCATAGTTACACCTCCTTGTGCTACCCATTTTGGGACTGCATTTTGGGATATTTTGCTACCCATTTAGAGGCTCTTAAACACTGGCTAGGAAACTTTTGCTAAATCCTCAAGTGCTGTAATGGCTAGCCAGCTAGCTGGAGCCAGCAAATGCACTGTTAGTCTTCTTGTCACAATTTTTCTTCATCTCTTTCAGGCCTTGACAGCTAGAGTTGAAAACCAAGCAAATGGTTCATGTTGGTTGTTAGCTAATTACACCTCTTCCCCCCCCCCTTTCCCCATCCTCTTGTTCAATGATGGATTCCAGAAGATTTATAACATACCTTTGCTTGGGGACTGAAGTTCAAACGGCGAAGGAAATGTAAGTCTGCCAAGCAATGGAATCCACCGCCTAACCCCAACAAAGCATTTTGTTTATAAATAGGAAGAGAATTTCCTAATAACAAGAGGCAGATGTGAAACATCTTGATTCACTTCAAATGTACTCTGCCTCACCCACAGAATGGGAAGTCCAGGAACTGGGGACAAGAACAGCTTTATTTATGTCCTGAAGGGTCACACGGGAGTTGTGCGCGCCTATGTGTGTGTCTGTGAGCGTGCATGCATGTGCATGTGTTGCAGAGCTGACTGAAAAGCCATTTGAAGCAAACCTGAAAGTGTTAACACACCAAACTAGGACGCGTACATATATATTACATCATTTTCTGATTTTCTTGGTTGTTTAATATATAAAGAATTCAGCATAATAAAGCCAAATGAGAGCCATGAGGGTTTGTGAATACATTGATCAACATAACATATCTTCCAAATGATCTTCTTCCCATTTGGCATGAAAGTACAGAAAAATGAGTTGGTGATTACATTTTGCGGGGGGGGGGGATCAAAACTTTGATGTTTTGAATTTGTAGTAGCCCTTTGCAATTCTGCATAGCAGGTTTGGATTTTGGGCACTGCTAAAATGATGGAGACGATACACAAAAGAGCTATATAAAAATGTGAAAAGATGAATGACACATGGGAAAAGAAACATATGAAGATGAACCCCAAATGGCAAGTGACATGAAAGTCATGCTCAAAACAAATGAGAAGGACAAATCACCAGGAACAAAGGGCATACCAATAGAAATGCTGCAGTCCACAGTGACAGAATCAAGTGCAGTATTAACTAAAATTTGCCAAAAAATATGGGAAACAAAGCAGTGGCCCACAGAATGGAAACAATCAATATACATTCCTAGACAAAAAAAAGGGGGGGGGAGACACAAAAGATTGCAGTAACTACAGACCCATTTCTCTAATTTCCATGCATGCAAAGTTATGCTCAAAATTTTGCAACAAAGATTCCTACCATATATGGAGACAGAGACGTAGCCAGGATTTTAGGAAGGGGGGGTCCAGACTAAGTGCCACCATTATAATGGGGCTTGGGTGCGGCGGCGCAGCAACACACACCATTCATTTTTCTAATGGAAGGGGGGGGGCGGGCCCCCAGATCCCCCCCCCCCCACCCGGCTACGTCCCTGATGGAGAGAGAAATCCCAGAGGTACAAGCTGGTTTTGGGAAACAAAGAGGAGCTAGGAATCACATTGCAAACATGTTAGATAATGGAGCACACCAGGGAATTCCAAAAGAAAATCTGCATGTGCTTTATTAACTACAGTAAAGCCTTTGACTGCATAGAACATGAAAATCTATGGCTTGCACTTAGAGGAATGGTAGTGCCACTGCATCAGGGCATGAGTCTGCTGCCTGAACTGAATATGCAGAAACAGAATGGTTCCCAATCAGAAAAAGGGTCAGGCGAGGTTGCATACTACAGTCGGCTCTCCATATTCACGGGGATTAGGGGAACAAGACAGATCTGGCCAGCTGTTCTAGGCATGGAAGGAGGGACCAGGGGAGCAGGCATGTGAGCCCTACCCATCTCTTCCCTTGCCTGGGATAGCTGAAGCCAGCTGTCCTAGGCATGGGAGGAGGTAGGCAGGGCTTGTGCATGGGCTCCCTTGGCCCCTCAGATCATGAATATTTGTATACGAATGTGTAGGGCCAACTGTATTTTCCTATCTATTCAGTCAGTACGTAGAGCAAGCTTAGACTCAGAGGCAAGAGGAGTGAAGATAGGAGGCAGAAACATTAACAATCTAAGGTAGGCAGAAGACACACTACTACTAGCAGAAACAAGCAAAGACCTGGAGCAATTATTGAAGAATGTCGAAGAGGAAAGTCTAAGGTTGGATTAATGCTGAACATTAAAAAAATTAAAATGACCGCAGAAGAGCTACAAGAATTCATTCTAGACAATAACTATTAAATAGTCTAACACAGTGATTGCGAATCTTTTTGGGGCCACGTGGCTGAAATAATTTTTTCCCCGTTGCTACGGATGGGGATACCACCCTCTGGGGAGGGGTGGGGCTTCTGGGGAGGGACTTCTCCACCTGCCCTTTCTCCAGCCTCCAGCTATCTCTCAGAGAAAGCTAGAAGCTGGGAAAGGTCTGGGAGTGGGGGTGATGGCTCCTCTCCCCCCTGCCCCAGCTGTCCCTCCTGAAGCATCTGGAAGCCAGGAAAGGTCCCTGGGGAGGAGGACGAATAGGCACGTGCCGTTCCTTCTCCCCTCGGACTTTTCCTTGCCCCCAGCTGTCCCGCCGAAGGCAGCTGGGGGCTGGGAAAGGTCCCTGGGGAGGAGCAACTGGCACATGCCAGTAGCTCCTCCTGCCCCTGCCCTTTTCCCAGCTTCCAGCTGCCTCTCTGAGTGCTGAGGGCCAGGAAAGGTCCGGGGGGGGGGGAGGAACCAGCGCAGTACTGGTGGCACATCTTCCCCCTGCCCTTTTCTCAGTTTTCAGCTGTCTCTGAGAGACAGCTAAAAGCCAGGAGGAGGCAGGGAGGAGGAGCCAGAGGTGTGTGCCTGTGGTTCCTTCTCCCCAGCACCATTTTCTGGCTTCCAGCTGTCTCTGAGAGACAGTTGAAGGCTGGGAAATGACAGGAAGGAGGAGGAATAGGTGCGTGTGCATCTGTTCTTCCTTGTCCCTGGCCCGTGCCGGGCAAAATGGCATTGTGTGCCACCTTAGCAGTGGTGAGCCAAGCCCCTGAGTCTTTTCTGTCAGAGAGCTCTTGTGCCACAATAAACTACAGTTCCTAAGATTCCCTAGCACTGAGCCAGAGCATCTAAAGCACTCTCAAATTGAATTATTTCTGCAGTGTGTTTTGAACGGATGTTACTTTTCACATGTTACTGTGAAGTCCAAGTTGCACTGCCTGCAAACTTGCTAAAGTGCCCCACTACCAATGACATACCCTGCATTCCCTCACCTTTAGAAGCAGTTTGAAAACTTCAGTGGGTTCAAAATATGGCAACCAAAATGCTGACCAGGGCCAGTTATAGGGAGCATGTAACTGAAACAACGTTTGAAACAGTAAAGCTTTATACAGCCTTGGTTCAGACTATCTGAAAGACCGTATCTCCTTAAACAAATCTGCAAGGGTCCTAAAATCTACAGGAGAAGGCTGTGTGGACACGGGAGAGGGCCTTTTCAGTGGCTGCTCCCACCCTCTGGAACTCCATTCCACAGGATGCTTGGTTGCCCCACTCCCTGCTTTCCTTTTGCCAACAGGCAGACATTTTTATTCAAGCAGGCTTTTAATATATAATCACAGCAGAGAGGCGATTATATGGGATGTGTGCTCTAGTTATGTTTTTTAAACTTTTGTATGCTTTGTCATTTTGTGATGTTTTTAGCTAGATGGTTTTAATTGTTTTAAATTTATTAAAGAATTTTATCTGTGAACTGCCTTGAGTCCCTTTCTGGGAGAAAGGTGGTGTAGAAATGAAATGAAAATGAATGAATAAATAAATAAAAAAACTGGTCCAAACAAATTGCAGAGGCTCCTGATCAGTGAATAGTAAACTACCAAAATGCCCCCTGCGTTTCATTTTTCGGGTTTCTGAGAAGTCCCCTCCTTCCATCTCTGTCCTCCTGTTTATTCTCTCCAGATGTTGGAAGTGACAGCAAAGTTTTCTAACAGCCTTTTGTATTTATTCTTGCGTTTCCAGTAACAAATATACACAGCCGGTGCCTGATGCCTTTAAAACTATCCCTAGATCCAGATGCAGACTGTAAAGCCTGCTAACTTTAATAAATTCCCACTGCCTTTTCAAAACATGGCAATGCGGCAGACTGTCTGTGTCAGCCCTGCTTTTTGTATGAGCCCTTGTTTCAAGGCACCTATTATCCCAGAGAGGCTTGAGGAGTCTCAGATTTCATCTCAAAAGTCATGCACAATCGCTTCATTTGTAGGAAGTTATCTCCCCTATTCAAGGTGAAAGAGCCTTCTCAGCATACATGACACATTCTGTTTCTGTGGGTATTGGCATGAGTGTCAAATGCCTTACATTCTTTTACTATTAGTCTCTGGCCCAAAGATGGTCCTAATGAGAATTTAGTGTTATTAAACAGATGTCTAGTGTGATGTTTTCCTGTGGCAAGCAACGCAGGAAATGACAGTGTACGTGTTTTACAAAATAGAGAATATGGGAAATATCCAGGGTGCATGCAGTGAAATAAGCACTATTATTAAAAGAATGACACCCACCCATGAACAAACTGTGATACAAGAAACATACTACAATGAAACAATGATTGCTTCCAGCCACATGATTACATTTGCACCTCCATTTGGCAATTAGGGGAACAGCATGCTCAGAGGCTGCCTGATTCAGTTTAGTGCTGTAATGTAAATCTGACTCTTGTGTTGGAAGGTTAGCTCTTGCTCCCCCCCCCCCAGTGTGCATGTGCCTTGAACTCGCATGTTGACTTATGCTGACCCCATTAATTTCTCAGGGTTTTCTTAGGCAAGGAATACTCAGGTCCAAAGCACACTGCAGTAAGAATCCAATTTGAAGGACATGAGTGGATGCTGGATGAACTCCACACAGTGGCTGAGGCAGAAGGACTTCAACATCCAGCATTTTTCAAGTATGGGCCTTCCTAGATTTCTCAGTTTTCACATTTTTACCATGTTTTTAAATATTATTGTTGTTAGTCAACAGCACTGACTACAGTGGCTGAGACAAAAGGACTTCGATACCCAACATTTTTCAAGTATGGACCTTCCAAGATTTCTCAAACTTCACAATTTTCTTTACATGTTTTTAAATATTACTGCTCTTAGCCAACAGCACTGACCATTGGATCAGCCCTTCAGTGTGTTACTTCACCATCTGTCTTGCAAAACACTGGGAAAACCCCTGTGAAACATGACTCACAGTGATTAGAAAGCTAACTCTTGCTTTCACCTTGCACAAAACTCTCCTTCTCCTTAGCCTGGTATTTTCCTTATATGGAGAGCTTGGTGAGAAATGTATCTATTTTGGGGATAACATTCTATGACTCTGTTAACCTCTCAATGCAGATTGCTAACAAATTTTCAACAGTATTGACATTCAGATTTTAACTGCATTGGATAGGGCCACTTCATTTCAGACATCTTCAACATCTGTATTAGGCCCAGTACAGACCAGTACGGATGGTTTGCAGCTGCCTGAGGCCAATTCTAGGGTTCCGGAGTGTGTACTGTCCGCATGCTCCGGAACCCTAGCACGTATGGATGGCACCATTTAATTAATTTGTTTTATTTATATACCGCTATTCCAAAGATCATAGCGGTGAACAGCAAGTAAGCTAATTAGCAAGTAAGCTAATTTGCCCCCAACAGTCTGGGTACTCATTTTAGCGACCTCGGAAGGATGCAAGCCTGAGTCGAGCTTGGGCCCTTTTGCTGGTCTTGAACTCGCAACCTTGTGGTTTCGAGTGAATGGCTGCAGTACAGGCATTTAACCACTGCGCCACCAGGGCTACCATCTTTACACAGCAACATCCATATGGGATACATGTGCATGACATAAGCGCGGCGCCACGCCCACACCTCTGGGCGACACGCTTCCGCCATGGACGCGTCACAATACGCCAATGGCACACTGATGACAATGTCTATGCGTGCCAAGAAGAACCCATTTTTCCAGGTTCTTTTTGGTCCAGAGGGATGCCGCACAGTTTGGCTGCTGCAGTGTCCCTCTGGAGGAAAACCGGACGCCTAGAGCCCAGACTTTTGTGGAGGTATGTACCGGGCCTCAATCAAAGTGCAATTCAGCTTGAGAGCCATCTGTAGGTGGTTCACAGTTGTGCACTTTGATTTTGTGAAGTCGAAAACTTTCATGGCTGGCATCCATGGTTTTTTGTGCATTTTTTTGTGGATTTTTTGGGCTATGTCAGGAAGAAACTCTTCTAGAACATGGCCACATAGCCCCCCAAAAACACACAAAAAACCACTTTGATTTTCTTTATTTGTTTCTGCACTATATAACTTCGGGGAGTCCATCAGCCTCACCCTTGGGAGATGGCCCCCGGACCTGTGATACTATTCAGCTAGCTATGGGGAATCTGATTGCTGATGGTGGATAGTTTGAGTGGAATTAGTTGTTTAGGGACTCATTTCTACTATTGCTTGTGATGAGATATTGGACTTCATCATAAGGAATGTGATGTTTCCACCACTTTAGAAATTCTGCTGCATGATTTACCACCAATAAAGTATTTCTAATAGAAATAACAGGTGTCATTGTTTGGTACCAAATAATATTTCAGGAGGCCTGGATCTACACCCAGTTCCCAAAATGAAGAATAACTAAAAGACAATTGAGTTATTCAAAATGACAAATCAAATTCTTGTTGCCATTTCTTCCAAGACCACTGTCAAAAGTTAATTTAATGCCCCAAATGGTGAATCCTTCCATCCTTTGTGTATGTGTGTGTTTGTGTGTAAGTGTGAGATTGTATGCCTTTGGCAGGGAAGTCTGTCTTTTCTGTTTTATTCTGTGAAGTGATATGTACATTGATGGTCCAATATAAAACAGCACTAGTAGCAGCAAAAACACGAACAAAATTTTGCCTACCTCTGTTTTCTTTTCTTTTTCTTCTCTTGGGCAACTATCCCTACATTCGAAATTGATGGTGTTCCAGCCTATATGATGCATAGTTAAACAGTCTTGCTGTAAAACAAGATACATCTGTTTCTTCAATCAACCCTATTTTAAAAGGACTCAGAAATGTATTACCGCTACTAAAGTGACTTTGTGAAGGACTGAGGGGGCAAAACCTTCACATGACTGAAGAAATTTGACAAATTCAAAAGCTACCTATGGAGCAAGTTCCAGGTTTTCAGATTGCCATCCCCTTCAAGCAGGGGTCTACCTTTGTCCCCCCCCCCCCCCAGCTTTCCCATGTTTCCTTTTCCATTTGGTATCTAGCATGCTGTTGCTACTGAGTACACTCAGTCCTCACTAGCTTGGGCTTTGTTCTTAGGGCCCCAACAGACAGGCCAAAATAAAGCTGCTTCAGATCACTTTGGAAGTATGCTGTTTAAATGATGCATGTGTTCTAAGAGGCCAGAAGCCATGCCAAAGCCATGCTCCAATCCTAAGGACTGGAGCACAGTTTTGGCGCAGTTTCTGGCCTCTTAAGATGCATGTGTCATTTAAACTGCATACCTCCAAAGTGGCCCGAAGCAGCTTTATTTTGGCCTGTCTGTTCAGGCCCTTAGTTTTCTTGGAGTGTTGGTTGTCAGAGCTGTCCATGCCATTGAGCAGGGTGAGAATATGGATTCAGGTAGAAGATGTTTGGGAACAGTGGTCACAGCCTTCTCACTATTTCTCATGAACTCCCCAGATGCTCCTCTCTGTGGATGAAATGGTTTATGCCAGTGCAGCTCAAGCTAACTGATATGGAGGACTAGTAATTTTTCCAATATCATATTTGTACCCATTGGCTACAACTGCTTTTATTTTCCGATTCATGGAAACTTGCCAGGGATCTGGAGCTTATGGTTTATAGATTGGCACCAGTGTACTGACCACCAGTTTGACTACCACTAATTTACACCCCATAACTTGTTGTGGGCTCCCTAAGTTCTGTTGACTCAGAAGTAGTGGACAGTTTCTAATCCAGTCAACATCTGTATTTTTGGAGGACTCTGGCTCTGGGTGGCAGAAACATAGCTGTTTGCTATACTGTTCTGGCATGAGGGTAAGCTGCCAGTATGTTATAACTCAAATAATACTTGAGCAATCTGATTGGCTGCTAGTATGCCATAGCAGCAGGAGTCACATCTTTAACCTCCGTAGCCTGCTAAATGTATCACTTTTGCTCTTTTCCCCAGGTTCCTAACAAAAGATTGTATAATTGCAGTAAAACTCAACAGGGCATGTCTTGTTGAATCATTATCACACTTATCAGGTAACAAATTGCACTTGGCCTTGCGATCGCTGTCTGACAATATACCCGAGAAAGACAATTATTTTAGCATAACAAGTACCCTGATGGGCCTGATTGTTCACCAAAGTTAAGTGGCGTTTGTGTATGCCTGTGGAGTTAAGGAAATGCCAAGCAGATAATTAAACAACCTCCCTTGCATCTCTGAAGACAAATATTAATTCTCCCATTTTAACTCTCTTACACACTTCTTGTTATTTTGCCCCAAAGTTCTCTTGCCATTCAATTTCCACTTTAGTTTTTAAATGAGCTCAACTTTAGTAGAATCTGCCCACCATGACTACTTCAATTACAGTGGACCCTTGTTATACGCTAGGGTTTGGTTCCAAGATCCCCCGTGGATAACAAAATCCGTGGATGCTCAAGTCTCATTAAATATAATGACATAGCAAAATGGTGTCCCTTATTAAAAAATGGAAAATCAAGGTTTGATATTTGAAATTTATATATTTTTTGGAACATTTTCAAACTGTGGATGCTTGAATCCTTGTATAAAAAATCAGTGTATAAGAAGGGCCGAATGTACTTGTTTATTTTCAAAATAATTGCATTTGTTAGAGTAGGTCAAAAGGAGAACAGAAGGATGATCCCACAGTCTCATCTGAGCATCCCATGCATAATGAGCAATGGCAGTTCACCATTTGCTTGGGGAATGTTCCGGACCTTCTTCCCAGGACCCATACGTTGTTTGTGGGCCTCTTGTATTACCAGGCCAGCTAGCTATTCAGAGGCCTTTCTGGCTTGAGTCAATGCACCTCACCTTAGATAAACTCACTTTCATGCTCCTGGATTTTTCTTATACTCCTTCCTTCTGTTTGGTGAAGACAGTATCATTGTGGAATGGATCCCTGAACCCATGTTGCCTTTTATGTGGTTACAATTTTTGTGGAGATTTTTTTCATGGGGGAGCTGAGACACAGTGAAAACAATGCTGTTCCGCCTGGCATTCGATGTTTGAAATTGCTGTTTTAACTGTTTCAAAACCAGATTCTAGGATTATTTTCAGACTGATTTTAGGAATTTATAAAAAGTATTTTAATGTGTTTTTAAAAAATGTTTTTATCCTTGTATTGTTCTAATGAGTTTCCATTTGTTCATTGCATTAGGACAGCGATTCCCAAACTTTGGTCCTCCAGGTGTTTTAGACTTCAACTCCCAGAAGCCGTAGCCAGCTTGGCCAACATTCAGGAATTCTGGGAGCTGAAGTCCAAAACATCTGTAGGACCAAAGTTTGAAAACTTCATTAACTCTATCTGTTCTCAGAATTTCTCTTGTACAGCAGGGTTGATCCCAGCTATTTTGAAACAGAAAGTGAAATTAAGCTCCCCTTTCCTCACTAAGAAGTAACAAATAATATTCTTAGTAATATATCTATATCTATATTTATTTATCTATACAGTATATTAAACAGAGCAAAATGGTTGTGTCAGGTAGCAGATGGTGGGAGGATGGGTTTGAGTGCTCTCTAAAGAGTCTACTGCTCAAATGTACAGGAGATGCTCCATCCTTTCACCAGTGTTCAAGTAAGATTTAACTGTCATCCCAGCCACCTCCTGAACATAGCAGGGAAATAATAATAATAATAATAATAATAATAATAATAATAATAATGTTTATTTTTAGCCCGCCTCTCCCCACAGATTGAGGCGGGTTAGGATACCCACTTCACCTTAGGCAGCAAAATGTCACAAGCGAGTCAGATCCCGAAGAGTGGCTATAGGGTCTGTTTTTATAGCATTGGCTGAGGAAGTGGAAGTGGAGAGTATAAAAGCATCCTTCCTTTTCCTCTCTCCCCTTTTATAATCTATATTGTTATTTGTCCTTTGTAACGTGCCTAAAAATCTTTAAACATCATGGACCAAATCTACCTACCCTCTTGAGTGGTCAGCATTTTCTGCTGGCATTTGATATATTACAGTCTTCTCTTTGATCCTGTGGTTCTGTGATCAGAACAATAGCCCAATTAATTAGGTCTGAGAGCTGTGTTTTTACAACAAACTATTGATTGTCATTTAAATATTTCCATTTGACTCAAGGAAAAGATGTTATTTTCTTGCAGGTCAGTTAACAATCGCTGCACTTTTAGCACTCGGCTTGCTTTAGGTTTTGGGAAACAGTGTGCAACTCATTTTCACATTAGTTTGCCAAAATGATCACCATTAAATTTTTCCAGTTTGCAAAATTACCAGAATGGAATGAATTACGTAACCTGCATTAAGCAGAGTTCTTCCATTATAGATCTGTTTTAATTACAGATGCTAAAATGTCATTTTTTGGAAGGCCTTGTTAAAATTCATTCCATTCTTCAGTCTGAGCAGTGTGCTCTGTTTAGCAATTCAACAAATGCAATATATTCCTTGATCTGAGACTGAGGCTCTTGTTTGTAGATGAGAGTTCAAATGATAGTATTTTTCATCACTCCCCTCCCTGTGGTACATCTCTGGTTTCAGCAGTAATACGCTTTGATGGTGTTCCTTGTTATTTTGCGGGAGAAAATGTTCCCCCTCCATACCTCATACATTTGAATGGAGGAATCTATGTTAGGACTAAGGTGTTTGGACTACAAGAAGTTGCTAATGTGTCTCAAGTTGGCTAAAGATTTTCTCTTTCATTACTGTGTCCAGTTCTTGGAGTAGTTTGAAGACCATGGCATTTCTTAACAGTCATATCCAAGGATAATGATTAACACATGAATTTTGTTTCTAAAACTGCTGTTGATTTGTTTTTAATTCTTCTGCAGAATTAAATTCCATTCCCATTCTTCTAAGCTTGTTTTCATTGAGCTGATTCTGTTCCCCCATTTCTCGTAATGTTATTTTTTTTTAAACAGGGAAACACTGCCCCTTTTGAATCTCTTACTGATGCTCATACAGAATGATAAGGCATCTTGAAAAATAATTTCATAGAGCCTCCCCAAATGAAACTAAGCAAAAGCAGATGTAAGTCATCACGCAAATAATAGTGGTCTGAAAATGGAATGCCAATTCCTTTTTTTCTTTCCTAGCCACTGGCTGAGTTGATATGTTGTTAGGGTATCTTCACAAATACAATAATTCTACCAGAGCAGAAGAGGAAACAGTTTTACAAATGTTGCAGCTGTGGTGATAATATTCATGAAGAAATTCTGGGCTGGCACTAAGCATGGAACTTAGTCAGGAAGAGGTTTCAGGGGTGGGGGATATAAAAGGAACATGGCCCCAATGAGAAATGTGACACAACTGTGAGCTAAAAACAAGGGGCTAATTCCCACTTACATTTAAACCGGGTTGCGATTCACCTTCACTCCACGTCAGTGAATCGATTCCAAATGGTCAGTCGTTCCCACTATGAAAGCAGATCTTTTCATTATCCCCTTTTTTTGGCACAACTGTCATTCCCACTAGTTTGTGCCGCTTCAAAATGCATGCCAATCATCTGCGTGTCATCAGTAATGTAAGCAGCACCCTGGGCAGCCCTCCTTGCGAACTATTTTTTTAAAAAGAAAATTGATAGAAGATAGAATCATAGAATAATAGAATAGTAGAGTTGGAAGAGACCACAAGGGCCATCCAGTCCAACCCTCTGCCATGCAGGAAATCTCAATCAAAGCATCCCCGACAGATGGCCATCCAGCCTCTGTTTAAAGGCCTCCAGGGAAGGAGACTCCACTACACTCTGAGAGAGTGTGTTCCACTGTCCAATAGCCCTTACAAAGATAGAAGAAATTGATAGAAGACATTGATAGAAGATTTGATTCATCGGTTTTGCAACTACTTGCCTCACTATGAGCTGCCCTCGGATCGCCAAATTACACCTAGTTGCAAAACCAATGAATCGAATCTTCTATCATTTTTTTTTAAAAAAAACTTGATAGAAGACTCGATTTATTGGTTTTGCAATTACTTGCCTCACTAATTGAATCAAATCTTCTATCAATTTTTTAAAAATAAAATCATGTGTCCATAGGTCACACCACAAGCACAAAGTCATCTAACCCGATAAGCAATTCACTTTAAATCATAGTGGAAAAGCGGCCAATGATTCAAAGAAAAGACAGTGGGCTAAGGAAGAACCATGCAGAAGAGTCCGCATGCTGAGGAGAGGATCTATACGAAAGTGGGTCTTTGGCAAGAAGGACTGGGAAACAAAATCTAGGACTGGGTGACTGAAGATGGTAAGTATGCTGATCTTTTCCAATGATCTGTCCTGTAAGATGGTGAGCATGCTCAGATTCTATCCCACTGAGGCAGTAAGTGTGCACAGCGTCTGGCTTGCGTCATTGGTGAGTATATGCAGGATCTGCCCTAAGGGACTGTAAACTGGCACAAGCTCTGTCTCAATGTATTAACCAGGCAGCTAGATTTTGAGTTGGTACAGGATCTGTCTTGAGCTGTTAACAGAGAACCAGAACCAGACACTGGTATAGACATCCAAGGTATTAGGCATCCCCCCACCTTTCTAGCACTGGCAAGTCCATTTTCTGTCTGCAGTTGCCTGTCACCCAGAATTCCAGTCCTACCTACCAACAGTCTCTCTCTCATCTCTGTTTCTCCAGCACTTACATTCTGCCTGGACTTGATGTTCGGTGCTAACTATCTGGCAAAGACATCTTTCCTTTTTCTGAGATGTCCTCTCAGTGATACAAAAAAAGAACCGAAAGGAGCCCTTGAGGGATTCTTCAGAGACCCATCTTAAATGTGCTCCTCATCAGCCTGGGTTTCTGTATACAGTTCTCCCCCTGTTCCCATGGACTTGGGATCTGTGCCCCTTGATTATCTGTAGGGGCCGAATGGAAGAAGTTAAAATGGGGTGTGCACCTGCAGCACATGCCTGCACACCCCCACAGGGGACACCTCCATTCAAGCCAAAAAGGGCTTGAATATGCGCAGTTTTCCATTTTTGCAGGGGTGCCTGAATGAGGAGAAAGGATGAAAAATAACCATTAATAATAATGATAAAAATGTATTTATAGCCCACCCAATCACGGAGAATCAGAGCGGGTTATAACAGCAAAGAAAATACATAGCAAATGACAATAACAATAAAAATAACATAGCAAAGTCTCTTCTTTTTTTGTTATTTAAAAAACATTTAAATAACTTTAAATAAATGCATCAATAAAAAACAAGAAACAGAACATTTCAAATTCTTAATTAATAAATAATAATATTAACATAACATCCTAATATAACTTAAGATTAATATATACTCTTTTAGTTCAGAGTTACTGTCCTGAAACTCCCATTTCTAATTTATGACAAGCTATGGTTATTCAAATAAAATAAACTACGGTGTTTCCTTTATCTGCTGCTGGAATCCTGGATCAAACTGAAGTGTAAACCACCATTTTCTGCATTCAGTCCCAATTGAAAACCATGAATTGCCATTAACAGAAAAAAGAAGCTTCTACTCTCCTTCTCTTGTAAAAGCAGGGAGAAAAGAATGAGGGAAATTGCACAAGGCTTAGGCTCACTGCTCCCTTTTCCAAATCTTCCAAAAAAGGACTGGAACCGAGTTTGGAAAAATTACTTTTTGGACTTCAGCACCCACAATAGCCAAAAATGCTCTCAGTTTTTTTTAAAAAAATCCAAATTCTGGTTTGGAAGGACTGGTTTGGAGGGCTATCTGGTCCAGAGGATTATCTGGATGAAACCCGTATCATATAATATTGTGAGAACAGCATAGCATATGATACACTTTAACGCTTAACCTGGAATACTTTCAAATGTTAGTCTGGAAAATCAGTATGCAAAGGGATCTTGTAGCACCTTTGAGACTGATGGCCTGTACAGTCTGGCGTTATATGCTGGCCTGAGGGCAGAGTGGGGGCATGGCATCCACATGACGCATGCTCCGACGCTGCCCTGATGCCACCAGATGATACAGTGTCAGAAAGTGCCACGGCAGTGGCAAAGGTGCCCTTTTTGCAGCTCCTTTTTGCACCACAGAAATAGCAGGTCTGGGCCACTGCATGTAGTTGCTGCAGTCCCAATCCAGCACTGAAAGAGGCAGCCTGTTTAGCCCCTAAGTGAAAGAGCTTTCGTAGACTTGAGTTTACTTCCTCCGATGCATGCATCTGAGGAAACAGACTCAAGTCTATGAAAGCTCATGCTACCAAATGCTCTCTTTCACTTAATCTCAAAGGTGCTACAAGATCCTTTTGCATACTAGAATAATTTATTTGGTAATAAAATTCCTTGGAGTGATTTAGGGCAAACAGGGCTCTATAAATCTACATGCCTGTCCACCTAGAGTGAGCACCCCACTCCTAAACACACTACAGCACAAAAGTTTCCTCTCTCCCCTGAAAGGTCAATTAAAATTTAATGGGCATGGTGACTTAGTTTTGATAAAGTGCAGCATGGTTGGAGGAAAGGCAGTTTAAGCACAAGAAGAAAATGTCCTCCTTCCATCCCTTGCATTCCCTACAATTTACAGACAAATCATGAGAGTAGGTGCAGATGGATCTGATAGTCGGCTCCCTTTTTGTTTCACAAACAAAATTCTGTTCAATTTCCCCCCCAAATAGTTATACTATAGAATGCTTGAGGGCCTATGTCCTAAAACTGGTGTCATGCTTAGTGTGTGTGTGTGTGTGTCTAAACAACTGCAAAAGCTTCTAGTGGGTGATTATTAATGGTGGTTGTTATACCACAATATGAAATAAGTGGCTGCAAGCTGCAAGTTTCTCAACATTTTAAGTATCTATAATCTACACAGCATTGCTCCTGACATCGTGGGCAAGTTAACAGAAGGTGGATGACAGTTGCTTGTTAGCGAGCCCTTTCACCTTATACCATGAGCATCCCATTGTTATTGCCATGTTAACATCCTATGTAATGCTATGGTTCGTAGTGTGGTGAGGCACTAGAGCAATCAAGCCGAGAATTCTACATGTTGTTGTTGTTGTTGTTATTGTGTGCCTTCCAGCCATTTTTTTAACTTATGGCAACCTTAAGACAAACCAATTGTGGGGTTTTCTTGGCAAGATTTGTTTAGATTTGTTCCAAGGAGGTTTGCCATTGGCTTCCTCTGAGGGAGAGAGAATGTGATTTGCCCAAGGCCACCCAGTGGATGTCCATGGAGAAGTGGGAATACAAATCCTGATCTTCAGGGTCCTAGCCCAACATCCAAACCAATACACCATTTTCTGTAAACTGCAAATCCCAGGATTCCATATCAAAGGACCATGGCAGTTAAATTGGAATCATACTACTGTAATTGGATAGTGGAGAAAGGCCCACTGCTGCTGCCATTATAAATAAGACCTAACCCAGGCCCAGAAGCAAATCATCTTACCCTGCCAGGGCAATGGGACATCAGCAATGGTCCAGCGATGGTGATGTAAGGCTGAGTCGACTTTGGAGCCCCTGGGATCAAACTCACAACCCTGTGGCTTGCAGTACAGGCATCTGGCATGAAACAATGACAAAATACTTTGTGGCCATAATTAATATATGTGCAACTAACACAGAAATGTGGTGTGTGTGTGTCCAAACTTCTACTGTCTCTGTTTCATTTTATATTTGGACTTAGCAGCTAAGACAGCCATAAAACAAATACATGCCTGAAAACGACATGGAAAATCTTAGCGGTGGAAAACTGAAGTAATACTACTTGAGTATAGCAGTGTTAGTAGAGGCTGTAAAGCACTGCTGCTGAAAAATTATTATGGGTTATGTAGCCTGTCATCAGCTCCGATCTGCTTGGATTTCCGACCAAGGTTTTTGGAAGTGGTTTCTTTTTTTACTCTCTAAAGAGCATCACGCAATAGTTTTGAGATGCCAAGGAGGATGGTCTTTCACAGGAAATCTGTGAAGATCAAATCTGTACCCTGACATATCAGCATCTTTTCCAAATCTGCATTCCAGTGTTGTTCCTTTGATGTTACAGTACTGTAGAATTTATAGGACATGGTATTTTTTTTTGGTCTAGGAAGAATACATGCGCTAAACATCTACTATGATAATTACTGAAACTGATTTACATCTTATGGAATGATTAAGTTGCTATTGTTCTTTCTGTCTTGGAAATGCCAGTGATTGCAGACTTTCAGGCCTAAGGAGAAGAAGTTCAGAAAAGTTATTTTTTTGAAAAAATACAAATAAGGAGGGGGAATCTGGATGGATATCATCATGGATTTTCCGATAAGGCTGAAGCTTGAAGGATTTTTGCTTGTGGGTCTGCAAAAGATTTTTTCTCTTTTTTGACTAGCTAAGAAGCTTTAGTTGAGCTTCTGAATTCTCTTGGCAAATTTTAAGTGGAAGAAGAACGTTTTAAAAAGTGGAAAAAATAGATTCCTAAGTGGACTAAGGCTGCATCCACGCTGCAGAAAAAAATCCAGTTTGGCACCACTATAACTGCCATGGCTAGTGCTATAGAATTATAGTTTGCTGTGGCACCAGAGCTCTCGGACAGACAAGGCTAAATGTCTCATAAAACTACATATCCCAGAATTCCACAGCATTGAGCTATGGAAGTTAAAGTGGTGTTAAGCTGGATTATTTCTGCAGTGCAGAGGCAGCCCAAATTTCAATCAGTTCACAGCGAATGGTCTTTTCAGAAATGTTGGGGAACAGACTGACCTAAAACATATTTGTGGTTCCAAGTCTCTGGAAATAAGGCACTGTAACATTACCATTTTCAAGGGGTATGTGTGTTTGGACACACGTCCACTGCTTTTTTCATTAAAACAATGGCACCATAATCAGAACCCTCCAAAAATGTTGATATGTTTGCTAGGAATGCAGGAAGGGTGACATTTCTTCCATCCCTACAAATGTGCCCTATGTTAGGTGAGTTCAAATACAATTGTGTTGACTGCATTGCTAGTTCTGCATGGCTGGGTTAGACCCAGTTTGACTTTCAGCCTCTTCATGTGAAGGGGCACTTTTAACAAGAACCCTGATTCTCCGTATATAGTTATGTGAGCCACTAAAAAGAAGAAGAAAAAGAAAACCAGAGCACTTCAGGCTACAGTATGAGATCAAGTTATTTGATGCTGACACATTTTTTAAAAATAATTTTTATTAATACAATTTATTAAAATTACAGTTGGCCCTCCATTTGCGCAGGGGATCTGTTCCGGACCCCCTGCAAAAACAGGATCACGTGTATTCAAGCCTCATAGGTTTGAATGGGGTACTCCCCATACGCATGTGCTGAGAGCGTGTGCCATTAGAAATAATAGAGGTCACCCCTCCACGCATAATTGAGGTCACGGATCTCAGATCCACAAGTTAGGAGGGGTGACTGTATAACATAAACAAACTAAGAAAACAATCCTGAATATAGTTGTTCTTTCTGGTAACAAAGTATTGCAAAATTATATTATGTGCTTATATTCAGAAGAATAAAATTGTTACAAATTTGTAACTATTACAGTTCTCATAAGACATATTGTTTTTATACCTTAATTATTTAACTTTATAAATTAGAAAAACTATGATAATATATAATTTTATTTACTTCCTTCCCAGCTGTATTGAGCTTTCTTTTTGAAATGATTACTGGTGATTTCTCTTTCATTTAAAGATAGTTGAAATTTCTCATCTTATCAAATTGTTGTTGAGCTTTATTTCTTAGTTGTTATTATTGAAATTGACTTTGTATAATTTTGTCTAAATTCCTCCTCTGTCTTTTTGTTTTAGTTCTATGTTTCTTTAATTTATTCCTTTGGCCCAGTATAGACCACCGGTTTGTGGCGGCCTGGAGCCAATTCTAGGGTTCTGGAGCACGCAGCATCCGCACGCTCCAGAACTCTAGCACGTATGGATGGTGCCATCTTTATGCAGCCCCAGTTATATGGTGTGTGCGTCCATGACGCAAACGTGGCACAGTGTTCACACTTCTGGACACCGCACTTCTGTCATGGACGTGTCATACTGTTGACATCATCCGTGCGCTCCAAGAAGAACCTGTGTTTTCTGGGTTCTTTTTGGCCTGGAAGGATGCTGCACAGTTTGGCTGCTGCAGCATTCCTCTGGAGGAAAACTGGGTGCCTCCAGCCCACCCTTTTGACGTGGTCTGGAGAGCTCCTTTTTTTCTTTTCATATTTTTTCATTAGTTTTTCCTATGTGCTGTTTATTTTTCAATTTTTTTTAAGGCACGGCCAACAAAATTATGTTCCAGTAATTTTTTATTGGGTTCCATTTTTCTTCAACTTGATTTATAGATTGATCTCTTATCATAACTGTTATATACCAAGGTCTATCATTTGTTTTAATTTAATTAACCATTCTTGCATTGAAGGGTTCTACTCATTTTTCCAATATCTTGCATAAAGAATTCTAGCAGCAGTTAACATATACATTATTCTTCTTCTATATTTCTTCTCAATATTATTATTGATTGTGTTGTTCATATTTTTGCATGGACATACACAGAAACACTTTTCATGTACATGCCCCTCCAAACACTGCAAAAAATGTTTTTATACTAGTCTCTTCAAAGGATGCCTCCTTTCCTGGGACTGGTAAAGCGAGTGAACTTGGAAAAAAATGTTGATATCATGCTTTCTGCATGATGCCAAGGTAATCTCCCACCAACCCATCCTGCCCTCCAACACACCATCTCCCCAATTTGACTAAATCCTGATTCAGAGAGCAGGGCACACATTTTTTTTAATATATAAAAATGTTTTTTTCCAACAAACTTTGAAGTAAAAGGGTTTTTTAAACATTGCTTTAAAGCCCCCAGTCATTGGAAAGAATTGCTTTAACTTTGAATCCAGAGGAATGGCACATGTTCCAAAAGGACTGGCATTGAGTTGCATACGAATGATTTTACAGGTGTGGATTCAGTCTCAATCTCTCTAGAGGAGATCATTTTAGGATGTTGGGTCAGATTTCATTTGCATGTTTACTCTCAGCTTTGTTTCTCCTTTTTGATATATCCAAGTGAAACAGAGGAAGTTCCAAGTAGGTGCCAGAGTTTTAAAACAAATGAGCTGAATAAGAGCTAATTTACTGTTGTTTTAATGTTATTTTTTTCCTTTGTATTTTAAAGGCATGTAGTTTATAATTTAATGTTATTTTTATTATTTTACTCTTCTGTTTTGTGATTAGAAGCCATGTTTAATTACTTTGTTTCATTTCCTTACACAAATAATTAAAAGTATAGTCCTAATCCTTGTGCATGGGTAAAAGAGGGAGCCACAGTCATTGCTTTGAATTAAATTTGCTGGTGACTCCATTCAAACTGTGTGCTAAGTGAGCTCTGCTTGACATCGTTTGGGGCAATGCCAAAACGCAGTGCTAAACAGGAAGCAGTTTCTTTTCCCACCAGACATTTCTTGGCAAGTTATCTTAGGTACACTACAGGTTGAATTATTTGCATCACTTTGTCTTCAGCCGTTTTAGTGAGGGTGTCCTGCAGAGTTTGTAGGCAAAGTTTGGTCCCAAGCATTTGTATTCTCCCTTCATTTAAAATTGGAATATCAAAAAGAAATCTAAATCAGAAGGAAGAAACAAAACGCTGTGGCCAAAGGCGACTGCTCGGTGCCGTTACTAAAGTTTTAGGTCGACACAACTGCTGCATTCAGGAATTTAAAAATATGGAGAGGACTGTGCTGGCCAGGTGCCAGATATCACAATTAATGTACCATAATGGCCTTTTAAGGGGAAATCCTGTAGAACCCTGTAGAACTGTAGATTGAGATCACATAAAATATTATGTTAAGCACCATAGTGAATGAGCGCTCTTCTGTCACTTCTGTTTTATTTCTGTTTCTCTCCTGTATTTTTTTTTAATGCTGAGCACTCTGTTTTGTCTCAGGCTTTTGCTAAAAGGATCAGGAGGAGGAGGAGAATTCCATGCAACATGTAATCTATCACACAATCAACTCCACTGGCATATTTTCTGCTCCACTCTTAGCTTTTAAGGAAAAGTGATATAATGAGAAGGGCAAGGAGCAGAGAGGGGGAGAAAGAAGGTCTGATGTCTGGGAAGGAAAAGGTGCAACACATGGGTCATCCCACAGATTTGTTTAAGGATAAAATCTGTAAATTCAAAGGCAGGGCACACTGAGTTTTGTACAATCTTAGGCCTGGATAGGGTTGCCAGATCTGAGTGTCTGGTCCTGAGTCTCTGGTCCTGAGTCTCTGACTTCTAATAGTCATCTCCAAACAGGAAACAAGGTTGCAAATTCTCCTGTTTGGGAGGAATTAGCTCCAGGCAAGAGGAAATCTGAAGTTCAGATATGGGGGCATCAGCTTCCTACAATTTGCAAGACTTCATTGATTTCTTGCAGCAACTTGCAAAGACAGTCCTGGCAGAGATAAGGTGTCTGTGTATTCGCTTAGCTGCCTCCTTCCTTCCCAGTTGTGATGCCAGGGCTTACTCCAGCTCTCCATTCTTGGTAGAAGCATGCAGCCTAGATTAAATGGTCCTTAACTTGCCTTTCTATGTAAATAAGTGTAAATAACTTTGTGCTGGCTTGTGGGCAGAATCAGGGTGCAGCATCCTGACCTGGATGCCCTAACTCTGCCCCCAGGGTGTCATGATGCCGCATGCCATTCCAGATGGCGTGCGGCATCATGGCGCAACTCCAGCACTGCATCCACATGATGCAGCACCAAAGGGGCACCATACAGCCACACTACTGTGGCTATGGTGCCCTTTGGAGGGCGCAGAAAGGAGCTGCTTTTTACGTTCCTTTTTGAGCTCTCCAGAGGCTGGATTGGGGCCACAGTGTGAGGTTGCCGTGGCTCCAACCCAGCCAGGAAAAGGACGGGTGCAGGCCGCCCCTTAGGGGCAATCTGTATAGCCTCTTAGTCAGCATACAATATTACAAAACTATTCCCATTTGCCCTACTGGTTGTACTTTGCCTATGTGGATTGCTTTGGCTGAGCTTGGAAATGTTATTTTTCTGTATTACAATAGCCGATGTGATTCTGGCCATATTTTATCAGAAGTTTGGACCTTGGTGGGACATTATCTCAAGTAGATCTGCTTACTTTGGTGAAAAGTTAAAGGACAGCAGTTAACCTGAGCACTAGATTCTTCTCTCTCTCTCTCTCTGTGATTGCATGCATGTGCGCACACTATGGGAGGATGGGAGAGTACTTTTACAGAACTTTGTTTTCCATCACTAGTTAGGATATCATGCTTGAAATCGGACTCTCCCGGCAAACTCCCTGAAGACAGCAACATAATAAAAAGGTCTTTAAGGTCTTTTCTGAATGACATAGAATGAATGCTCCTTCTTTTCCGGCTTTCTTCTCTTCCCAGTAAGAATTAGAAAATGATTCTCCCTGTACGGACATGTGATCCCAGCTAATGACAGCAAATGAGAAGGCCAGCTGCCATCGCAGTGGCTCCCTCATCTCCTTTTCAGCTTGTATCTACTCCCTAAGCATTTTGGAGGTAGTTTTAGGCTTTGTTTTAGCTTTACCTGTTGAAACAACAGCACCACAACAAAAGTTTTGGAGGGAGTTAGAAAAAGCAGCTTGTATTCTTTTGTAGTAATTCTCCTTTAAAGTGGTGTCTGTATAGTATAGTATAGTACTATCACACAAGGCAAAAGAAGGGAATCTGATATATAAAATAAAATAAGAATATTATAGAGTGTCTTTACTTTGACTTTATCCATTTGAAACAGAAGTACCTCTTTCAGAATTTTTTTTTGTCAGATGTACTGCAGAAGGCATACTAAAGGCTTTGGTATTTGGTAGATTTATTATTTTAGATTAATCAATATAAAATGTTTTGATTCTCTTACAAGGATAATTGTTTCAATTAAAGTACTTACAAAAAGTATAGATACAGATGCCACCTTATCTGAGGTATTGCTCATCTCATAAGCAGGAGGAAACTCATATTTTTTAAGCTTTGTTTATTAGAAAGGAAACTCATTTTTTTAAAATGGTGCCTACTACAACATACATAATCAAAAGTTCCAAATAAAGGATTGTTTCAGGCATGTATATTTCAATATAATAAGCTAAGATCCTTTACTTCAAATATTTATTCACTTCCAAATGTATGGAAACATAATCCTCTGAATGTAGACTAACTGAGTTTATATGCATTACACTGCGCTTTTAATTATAGTTTATTGTATTCCATTCTTCTTAAAAAGAAATAAGAGCAGCTTACAACCCAAAACAAAACCACATTATGATGGTAAAAATATAATTGCAAAACCCCCCAGAAAGAGCTGGACATAGCTATAAATATATATACATCTCATTATAAAAATGAAATAATTGATCAAGAACTGGCCACAGCATTATTAGAAGAGATAATAAAACAATACAATTGAAGGTTTTGGGGCTAATGTATAAAAGGCTAAAAATGCATTTCAGTTTCTAGCCTTGTGTTCATACATGGTGTTTGGCAACTCCTGAGTGAAGCCCTCATTGCTTCCAGCTCTGATAGGTTAAACTTTGGATAAAAATGTTTATCTTCTGTTATGAAAGGCTGCATTTTTATCTGGAGGTTTATCACACACACACACTTTTTGCAGCTCAGATCCAGAGTGACTCCTGGTTCAGCTATGCGAATTCACAACATAACATGAATGTTTTACTACACCTGGTTGCCCTTCTGTTGCCCTTCCGAATCGAGGGGGAATCGAATCCAAGGCAAGTCATGTGATGCGGATTCACGCAAAGTGGAGTGAGTGCAAATTGTTTTACCACACTGGTGCATAACATGCGGATTCAATGATTCGAATTGGGACCCTCGCGCATACTCATTGGGGCTCTGGACGATGTCTTCCTTCTCTGCTCCCTCCTTAGCTGAAGGAGCAGTCAGTGGATGATGGGATAGGTCACAGGGGTCACAGGGGGATGAAGGAGCAGAACGCAGGGAGCCAAGGGGGGCGACATCGGAGTGATCTTCCACATCAGACCAATTCAAAGTGAAATCGAAGTGAGCTTGAAAGCGAATTCTGTGCATTCACTTTTTTCCGATTTCACCAATGAGGGGTCACTTTGGAATCACTTCGGAAGCCCCACAGAAGGAGTTCCCATAGAAAGGAATCGCATCTGATAACACATTCACATTATAACATGAATCCGCATCATTGGACCTGCAGTCACCCCAGATCTGAGCTGCAAAATCTCCCAAAAGCTCCGTGTGATAAACACCCTGGTTTCTGTGCCTTGGTTTAGTCTCAGCTTTCATCCTACATCTGAGGGTGGGCAGGAGGGCATGTTGAGGTTTCTGCAATTTTGTAAGAGAACTTTTTTTCTTTCCAACCCCAGAGCATGCACACACCTGCCCCCCCCAGCATAGACAAATGGGGGGAGGATGAGGGCTGGCTGGCTTCTTTTCATTTTGTTGCTGCTTCTTGCAAGTCAGACCCCGAGGCCGCCATTTCCACATTTTGTGAGGATTTGCCACAGCTATTTCCCACATCCAATGTTTGAGAGGTGAGCAACGGCCAGAGAATCTCAGCAGGTTCCTTCATACTGTTCGGCCACGGCCACTGGAAGACCCCTTTTCCTGTCAAAGTGAAAGGTGGGCTGGAATGAGAACCTTTATATGAGAGTAAATCCCACTGAAACTGTGCCATGGTGGCAAGGGTAGAGGGTTTTGTACTTCTTTTAGGTTCTCCCAGGACAGACTAAGCTCTAGCCCTTTGCCACTCTACTCAGAGAAGGGGAAAGTTCCTTTCTTGAGAAGAGTTAGGTACAGTACTTACATTGACCCACGGATAAGCAAACCCAGGTTTTGGGGGTCAATTTTTAACTAAATTTTCTAGACTTATACATAAGTACAGTGGACCCTTCCCTTACGTGGGGGATCCGTTCCAGACCCTCCCGTGTAAGGGAAAAAAACATATATGCTTGTGCACCATTGAAAATAATGGGTGTGAGTCCACGGCTCGGCATTCTTCATGTGCCGCAAGCATGCGCACCATTGTATCACCCTATGTGGCTTCCATGTAGACTGGAAGTTGCGTATGGCACATCTGTGGGTGCACAGTATATACAATATTTCTTGAACCAAAAGGAAATGTTAAACTGTGATACCTGATCACCAAGCCCAAATCCAACCCACCCATCTGCTTTAGGCTGCTTTAAACAGCAACATGGGTGTGTATGTGTCCATATGCATTCACTTCAGAGGACTTCAGAGCAAATCATATATGCACTCAAACGGGCACTTGGTACATATGCAGCACTGTATTTTGAACACTGGTATTCAAGTGTACGCACATCATAATATCTGAGAATATACATCCAACTGCAGAGTCTACTAAAAGCAACAAACATATATTGACTGCATCTGTACTCTAATGCACATTTGCATGCATTTGATTTAGGGCCTTTGTTCTTGTTCGAGAAGGCAACAGACCAATACTCATGGATCTCCTGGTTTTGTCTTGGGAAGGAAACAAGGATATGAGGGGGTTGGGAGATCCGAAGGAGGGGGAAACCCCTTCTATTTCTCCTGGCTGTTTACTACTTGTTTGGAGGGGGATGAAGAAAGATAGGAGCAATATTTATGACCCATGAAACTTTTTCTGGCAACTGGGTTTTCTGGGAACTGGGTTTGAAGATTACACACACACACACACACGGGTATCATAAAGTAATAATTATCACCAGGAAAGTTATTATGGCAAATTGATGAAATTTTTTCAGTGTCATCATTGTTCCCTAAGTGCATGATGTTGAGAAAATCAATTCATTGTGTCCTTTATTTTGTGCCAGGTTGTGCCATAAATGACTAAAGTGTAATATGGAGAAGATAGAGGCTTGCAGCATAATAAAGTTCCTGTATTTCAAGGGTAATAGTGCCTGGCAAATTCATGATGAGATGGTGGTAGTATATGGAACTGATTGCCTATCTTATGACACTATTGTGAGGTGGAAAAGGAATTTACAAACTGGTCACATGTCCTTCACAGATGAGCCAAGACCTGGAAGACCATCGTTGATGGGCGATGTGGCCACAGTGGAGAAAGTGGAGTGTTTAATCCTGGAAGACAGATGAGCAACCATCCAAATGATCGTAAATAAAACTAGTCTCAGTTATGGTAATGTGTGGAAAATTATTCATGATGAACTGCACATGTCTAAAGTGTCTGCATACTGGGTTCCACATTTGCTAACTCCTTTCCAAAAACAAACATGGTGTGACCTTTCAAGACAGATGTTGACGCTTTTGGAACAGGATGAACAGGATTTTTTTTAATTTATTTTTTTATTTTATTTTATTTTTTTTTTTTGGTCGTTTGGTAACCATGGATGAATCTTGGATCTATCAGTATGATCCAGAGACCAAAACCATGAGCATGGAGTAGAAGCATGCCAATTCCCCTCTCACCAAAAAGGCAAAGGTGCAAAAGTCAGCAGGGAAGGTCATGCTTTCATTTTTTTTGGGATTGTCATGGAGTCATTCTCAGAGATTACCTTTCAAAGGGACAAACCATAACTGGCACAGACTACAGAAATCTTCTGGACAAGTTGCAAGATGCTCTGAAAAAGAAATGTCGCAGTATGCTCTCCAGAGGCATTTGTCTCCTAGCTGACAATACACCAGCTCACTCATCTCAAATTGCAATTAACAAAGCAAGGGCATGTGGCTTGAGATTTTCTAGCATCTGCCTTATTCTCCCGACTTTGCACCAAGTGACTTTTTCTTGTTCCCAGAAATGAAAAATCCATTGTGAGGTTGCCGATTTGACAACACAAATGACATCATTCATGAAGTGGAAGAGTGGTTTAAGAAGCAATTTGCATACTTCTACAATAACGGTATTCAGAGGGTCAAGAAACACTGGGGAAAATGTGACTACACAGAGAAAAGTTAACATCTACAAATCAAAACTAACTTTCTGTCAAATTTTTAAAAAGGTGATAATTAAAACCTGGCGATAACCATTGTTGTGTGGTGGTTTGAATGTTGGACTAGGGCTATGGGAGACTAGGGTTGGAAGTCCCATCATCCATGGCAACCCACTGGATGATCTTACGCAAGTTACACTCTCAGCAATGCAATGACAAACCTCCTTAGAATAAATCTCACCATGGGCTCACCATGAGTTAGAGTTATCTTGAAAACACACAACAGTTAAAATGAATCCATAGTGCTGGGTGCTCCCATATCATATTAGAAGTTCTAGAAAACCTTTAAATAAGAATAGTAGAAGCCATTTTCCCTTTAAAACATCTGTTATAGAACATGGCTGTATACTTTGTTCGGCAGAGTTCTGCATTCCTGAAAAGAAGCCAGCACTTGGCTTGCAGGACTTAAATTGTTGATGTTAGACTCATCCAAAATGCAAATTTGACTTGTTTTGGTACTTCGGTACAATTAATCTTGCAGTTAGCATGACACAATGTTAATGACAAACATGTGATGGAAAAGCAGTGTCAACACATTTCTCCCTTCACCCTGTTTTGTAATTTTTCCTCAATCATACACATGAATCTTACATTCCCATGTAGCATATGTTAGCACAGCTTTTAAACAAATGAGATATACTGTCTAAAACTTCACCTTCAGTTGAGGGAAGCTGGATTGTGAAATTATTAATTATGAAACTTGCTGTTAGAACAAAATCCTGGTGACAAATAATTTAGCAATTGCCAATGAGGGTTATCATACCAATATAAAATATCAGGAATTGCCATCTGATGTGCCCTCACGCTACCAGTTTGTGACTAGTGGGCCCCAGTCATTTGCTGTGCTCAAAAGGGGACCGTTGGGGTAGAAAGTCTGTGAATCCCAGAGAAGGTTTATCATGATTATATAGCTTTTTGTGAGCTTTTCAGGTTATGCGGCCATGTTCTAGAAGACTATTCCTGACGTTTCGCCAAGGGGGGGAATTTGGGATATAATTTTGTAAATGCGTATTTTAATGTGTTGTAAGCCGCTTTGATTGTCTTGTCACAGAAAAGTGAGATATGAATAAAAGTTTTATTATTATTATTTTATTATTTAACATCTGTGGCTGGCATCTTCAGAGAAGATTCTCTGAAGATGCCAGCCACAGATGCTGGCAAAACGGCAGGAGTAAACTCTTCTAGAACATGGCCACATAGCCCAAAAACCCACAAAAAAATATGGATGTCGGCCATGAAAGCCTTCGACTTCACATTTATAATTATTGTTTTGTGGTGGTTTAATGGAAGGCTACCCGTTTCCACCACTGTTTGTGTGGCCAGGGAACTAAACACACTTTATCCTCTTTCTACAGCTCTTATCTCTGGCAGTGTCACTGTAGTTTAAAGTCAACACTTTCACTTTCTTTTTCAAAGAATCAGAGTTGGGAATATTTATTTCTTTTCAAAAAGCGGCTTTATAGAAAGTGATGCATTAAATCTCCCCCCTCCTCTCTTTTCTACAAATGGCATGAAATGCTTTTGTAGTGACAGTGTAAAAATTTGGAAGCCACAATCCCTGGACGTTTGTTTGGTTTTTTTCTCTCTCCTTCTTTTAGCTGGCTAGATTGATCAAGGAATTTCTAGCTCTAATATTCTTTGGCTTTTACTATGCCAGCATGTGACATGGCTGACAATAACAGCAGAGTGTATTTGTTCCCCTTGCCGCTAAGGACAAAAGGGTCAGAGAAAGTGCTTTAGCTGCTTCGTTTAGCCATTCGGTTTTGTTATGTGAAAGTTGCTTTAAGCCAGCCCTGCTCAGCCCAAAGCCCTGTTTAGACATAAGAGTCATATCTCGCTGATCCAGCTACTCCCAACTTGCATTAGGTTTGCCCTCCACTGGTGTCTTGAGGTTGGAAAATGAATCGCTAAGACTCATGCCATTTTGACAGAGAGCTTAAAGCAGCTCAGCAAGTGGGAGTCAGACTAAGTGTGCTAGGGCAGTCTGGGTCTGATGTCTTTAAACTTTGGGCTGTGCAGCTCAGCATCTTAATGGTGGGAGGTTCTCTCTCTTGGCCCCTACCTTTGCCAGACAGCCAGCAGCCACAAATGATAGTTATTCTCTGCCTGCCCCTTTATCTGCCTAATATAATTTTTAGGCTGAAAAGCCACGTGGGTTTTAGAGAGTGAGCCTCTTTTTAGTTGTTTTAAAGAATGATGTGTCAAGATTTCTGCATTCAGGATTGGATCAGCATTGCTTTAAACTGAGATAGTTTAAATGCAGAGAGATCACCTTAAAATGCAGGAGGCAGGTATTCCATGATACGAACATCACTTTTCATCTTGGAGTACTGCAGTGTATGAAAATGGTTGAGAGTAAAATTGTCAACAGGGCTATTGAAGTGATCACTCTTGAGTGCCTTTGACAATAAGAGATGGTGTAAATCATACAGCAAATCTCAGCAGACATGGGTAAAAGTGCATTCCTGTGCCTTCCATATTGTGGTGCTGGCAACATTGTGAACATATTTCTCCACTGCCATCTAACCAGGCTATTCCAGGGCTTTATAGCACCAGGTCTTGGTTAGTCTCAACTACAGTAGACACATGCCATTGGCTGTTGAATGGTGAGTCAAGACATAGGTAAATTTCATTGGTTCAAGTCAGGACTAATAGTTGGATTTAAGCAACAGTTGAAAAGATGTGGTGCTTAAATCATCAAAGGCCTGCTTTGACAATGTTGCAAACCACTTTGAGAATAAAATTAGACATACTGAGTGAGATGTCATCTAAATTAACATCTGGACTTGTTATATTGGAAGAAATTGAATTATTGAGGTCTGAGAATGAGGACAAACCTGAAGAGATTTGCCAATAACTCCTCTTGATTATTGCCTGTCTTGGCTTATAAAAAACCGACCAGTTTTTGGCTTGTAGGAATGCTGAATTATTTGCTTCAGGTTGGGAGTAGGTGCCATCTGTACTTAAGGTGGCAGAGGAAGACCCTGCCCTTAGGATTTTGCTGGACCCAGAACTGTTGAATATGAATTGTCTAGTTGCCAATATTTATTGGGCAATGTGTGCAAAATTTCAGGTCTGCTTGGAGGAAACAGATTAGACAGATTTAAAGCCAATTCATCTTTGGTATGGTATCAAATTGCATACCCTCAAGCATTTCACAGATGAAAACTAGGATATGTGAAGCTAAGCAACATCAGGCTGTAGTCAGGATTGTAAAATTTATAAGTTTGGAAGAACATCCAAGCTAGGAGAAGCTGCATCAGTTCGCTTTAGCCCAAGCCTACTGGGAAGGACTAGATTCCTTCTTCTTCTCTCCTCTCTCCCTTGCTACCATGACCTCCTTAATAGAGTCCATCCATCTCGCTTCCTACTTCCTTCTACCTTTCCCAGCATTATTGTCTTTTCCAATGAGTCCTTCCTTCTCATCAAGTGTCCAAAGTACAACAACCTCAGTTTGGTCATCTTGGCTTCCAGGGAGGTTTCCAGCTTGATCTGCTCTAGGACCCATTTGTTTGTCTTCCTGGCTATCCATGGGATCCTCAGCACTCTTCTCCAGAACCACATCTCACATGAACTGATTTTCTTCATATCTTCTTTCATAACTATCCAGCTCTCACACCCATACATGGTAATAGGAAATACAATGGCTTGTATGATTCTAACTTTTGTGCTCAGTTGTATATCTTTTCATTTTGGAATCTTTTCTAGTTCTTTCATAGCCACCCTCCCCACTCTTAATCTTCTTCTGATTTCCGGATTGCAGTCCCCATTTCTATCAATGTTTGATCCCAGGTATGGGAATTCTTTTACCATTTCTAGTATTTCTAGTATTATAGTATTTCAATATGATTCTAGGCTGCATCAATAGATGTACACTTTTCCCTCCATATTCACTAGGGTTAGGGGCACAAGACCCCCGTGAATATGGAAAAACTACAAATAACAAAACCATCATGTTTTTGCCTGAGAGAACACCTCTCTAGGGCCCATTACAGACTGCCCAAAAGGGGCGGTCCTGGGCCGCTACTGGTTGCAGCGCGGAGGAGTCGCAGCAGCCAAACTGCGCGATTCCTCCACGCTGCAAAGAAGGAGCGCGAAAATCGCACTCCTTCCAGCAACCTGGAAGAGACGCCGCAAGTGCCAAAGCGCGCATTCGTGGTGTCACTTCCGGGGTGCGACATGCGGATGCAGAGTGTTCCCTACATCTAGATGGCGGCGGCCGTGTGGAACAGCCGCCGCCATCTTGTACAGACTCGGTCCATAATGGGGGTAAGTCCGTGCGTAAGCCACGCACTTACCCTAAAGCTAGTATGTCCCCAGGACGTACTAGCTGCCTGTGTGTAACGGGCCTAGGAATCTCTAGGTCCTCCAGTGCAACTCTGTGGTCAAGGTCCAAGAGTAGAGTATTCTCTCTAGGAATCTCTAGGTCTTTCAGTGGAACCTTTAGTTAAAATTGACCATAGAGTTGCACTGGAGGACCTATATATCCCTAGAGAGAACATATTAATCAAATCTGTGAATAATCCCGCAAATATCAAAGCCACAAATATGGATGAGTGTATAGTGAAAAGTATAGTATAAAGACCATAATTAGCTAGATGTGGCCAAAAATCTCTGAATTAACAGACTCCAATATTGTGTGTTCTGAGCATGCAAGTGGATGGTGATGAAGAAACCTCTTTTAGACAAACCTCTTTGCTTAAAGTAGTAGTATAATATGTGATATATTGTGCTGTGAGGCCATGCATTATGTTAAGGTATTCGACTGTGAACAGAATCTTCATTATAGTTTTATGTGGATGTGTATCATTTTCTTAGCATGTATGTACCGCACTTTAGGGCAGTAAAATGAAAGACTATCTATACGTTTAAAATAATAAATTAATCAACTTAGATTGAGTGCTTTTTCATGGACTTGTTTTTATTAGATTTCTACTGGCCTTTTGTTCAAAGTGCCCCGAGTAGAATATAAGAAATTTAAACTATTTTGTCCTCACAACCATTTAGAGCTCATTTAGGCTGAGAAACAACAATTGGTCCAATGTAACTAGGTTTGTGGCAGGGCAAAGATTTGTACGTAAGCTTTCCAGTCCTAATACAACACTCTACTCAGTAGATATGCTGCCATGAATGAATTAATGTGTAAATCCCCTGGTCCAGTTTATAAAATTTAGTAGTAATTGTTTCATGCTGAGAGAAGTGGTCAGAAATGGAATGTATTGAGTTATTATGATGTTCCTTTGCAAGACTTAAAGGCCTGTTACAGACTGCCAAAATAAAGCTGCTTCGGGTCTCTTTGGAGGTATGCTATTTAAATGATGCATGGGTCCTAAGAATCCAGAAGCTGCACCAAAGCTGCACTCCAGTGCTTAGGAATGGAGTGTGGCTTCGACGCGACCTCCAGACTCTTAGGGCCCACGCATCATTTAAATAGCATACCTCCAAAGAGACCTGAAGCAGCTTTATTTTGGCAGTCTGTAATAGGCCATAGTGATAATCAGCATCTTATTTATTTGTATTTCCCAACTTCAGGGGGCCATTCTGTAAGATAATTAAAATTGCTAAGATCAATTCATGTGCGCTGAAGATTTTAGTTTTCCTAAATGAATCTGGTATGGCTTAAAAATCATCCTGTGCATAGGCAACCATGAATGATTAGTGATCTGAACTCAAATCTCCCACTCTCTATAATCTACTGCATATTACTGACTTCGTATGAGAAGATTGCTCTGTTTCCTCTTGGCATTGTTTTAAACATTCAGTCCCACACAGTGGCATTTTGATAGGATGGAATGACAGTCTTAAATTCCTCCTCATATCCATTTTAGGCAGAAAGTATAGTATATCCAATGTAATGTTTCCTGAAATCTTACATGTGACCTTTGACATGCTTTTAAAACTGGATCCACAGTTTTGAACTCAAGAGTTAACAAGTCCAATTTATTGAGTCTTTTAACTGAAGATGTACCAGTGGTCTTTCCCAGTGTCTGTATCTGATCCCTATCTCTTGAATTTCCAGCATAGTTCAGATTCATCTTTCCTAGGAGGGATCATGCTAAAGCCACACTGCTGAGATTTACCTTGCAAACTCTATTTAAGACAAGAGATTCACACACAGGCTGAGGATGGTTACTCAAAGTTAAATCTCATGGCCTGGAAAGCTGTGAAAAGCTAAGAAATTCAAGGTTAGAGATAAACCTTCACTCCACCTTTTAGAAGTATAGCTGTTTTGGCTTATGCTTTATAGAAAGTGAGATTACAAATTGTTTGGCTTGTCTTGATATATTACAGCTATAGGGCTATAGGTTGTATTTCAGAGAAAACCATTCACTCTACTACTGAAATACACACCAGTGAATGTCGCGGAAAGGATTAAGTGGCAAAACATATGGGCTGAAATATTTGAGCTGTTTACTCAGGAGTAATCTTAGTCTCTGACTGCTCTGAAATAAGTGGCTTGATCACTGAAGCCAGTGGAGTTTCGGAAGGAGGAACTAATAGACACCATCTTGTTATTATTCCTATTTATCTCCTGTAACTCAGTATCCTTTATCTTATGGCACAGACCATAATTTCAGCTACACATTTCATAATTGCATCTATGTATTTGTTGTGATGCTGATGAAGATGATTTGAGAGTTGGAAATTCGGTTTCAGATGGCTAGTACAAACCTGAGAAGTGGGACTTTCAAAGAGATCTTTGTGCCTAAAGAGGGAGATTTTGGTCTACAGTGCCCAGGTGAGAAAGTGGTCCACCCTGATTTCTTGCTTGTTTATTGGCCACATATCCTCATCTCCATCTGAAGAGATGAGGAATGAATTGTTCTTTGTAAGCAAGCTGGTAAGAACTCTTTTAGTGAGACATACATCATAAGCAGTGTATAAGAAGGCTGCAATGTAGTTCTTACCTTCTGTTCTTTTAAAAAAAACCTTTTCCTTTCTACTTTTTAAGAGTATGCAAATTCTGATTTCATTAAATAAACCAATGTTTACTTTTAAAACTGCATCCTCAGCTTCTATGGGTTCTTTCGACTATGCTATTACTTTAGCTAAGGTTACAGTGCTAAATATGTCTTTGGGTGCATCTACTCTGTAAAAATAATGCAGTTTGACACCACTTTAACTGCCATGGCTCCATCCTGCAGAATCCTGGCATCTGTAGCTTTGTGAGACACCAGCATGCTTTGGCACAGAAGCTAAAGACCTTGAAAAACTACAAATCCCAGGATCCCATAAGATGGAGTTATAGCAGTTACAGTGGTTCAAACTGCATTATCCCTACAGTGTAGATGCACCCTTCACCAGTCACCCCAGTTAGGTCTCCCTGTTGAATACCAAGCCCAACAACAGCCTTATTAATAGCTATTTTACAGTGACTATACAGAGTATTGAGGGAAGAAGATTAATCTTGAATGGGCAATTATGATCTACCGTGTGCCCGCGTTATACATGGATTTGAGCATATGCTAAAAGCTGTGTGGGAGCACACAGGGCGCAAGAGGCGGCATGTCCAATTTGGATGAATGGGATGCGTGCCTCTGGTGCACGCACCACCACGCTACCATGCCGCCGCATGCACAAGCCCCATTCATTTGAATGGGGCTTGAGCATGCACGGTATTTGGCTTGCGCAGGGGAGGGGGTCCGGAACAGATCTCCCGCATAAAGCAAGGGCGGACTGTATTATCTTTACAAAAGACCAGATTCTGAAATATTAGTTTCTTATATACAGTAGCTTAATACAGCTATATGAGCTACCCTCTCTATAGCTCTAGAGTTGTTAAAGGAGCTGTGGTGATGAATGGCCACATATATAATGCACACACACTTATCCTTTTCTTTCTCTACTTTCTGAAATTGTGTTCCAGAGACCTCCAAGGAGTCTGTTGTTACTGAAATTTTTATCAGCTGTTTTTTTATTTTTTTAACACAAACTATATGTGACACCAAATGGCTTTTTGGATTTAATGTGCATATTCCCCTCCTCTCCCCCAAATCACAACTGCTACCATGAAGTGGGGGGGGGGGGGTTAGGTCTGACACCATGAAAGGCATTTTAATAATCCTGGGCCCTTTCACTCTAGAGAATTATAACATGATCGTTCCATTTTGACTGCCATGGCTGCATCCTATGGAATCCTGGGGTTCATCGTTTGATGGGGTATTTGTGCTCTCTGGCAGAGAATTCTAAATGTTCCTCTCCAAACTGCAAATCCCAGGATTTCATAATATGAAACCATGGCAGTTAAAGTGGAAATATAGTGCTCTAACTGTGTATTGTGAAAGGGTCCCTAGTGAAAATTCCCTTCTTGATGTTGCTGTTGCATTGTGAGAAAAGTGCTCATTGATTCCAAGATAAATAATGACAATATCTCCAGTGTGAGGGCCTAAAGATCCCATCTGATCTTGGAATCTAAGCAGCGCTGGTTAGTATTTGGATGGGATACTGCCAACAAATACCAGATGCTGTAGTCTATATTTCAGATGAAGAAAGTGGCAAAACCACTTCTGGGTATTTCTATAGAAGAAAATCGAATTAAGGGTAGAAAGAGATAGTAAAATTACAAAGAAATGAGAACCATCATTTGCCGATTAACGTATAAGATTTTGCAATCCTTTATTTTTTCAAGGGGTAAAGCAAGAAAGTAAGAAAATAATAATAATAAAAATACTGTATATACTCATGTATCTAGAAATTTAGGTTGAAAAATTGACCCAAAAAACCTGAGTAGACTTTTGTATGGGTCAATGTATGTACTGTAACTTGTGTGTGTGTGTATACATACAGTATATGTATATGTAACTATCTCCTGGTAAATGAAAAAAAAGTTTAACCTGCCCTGGAAGCACTGACCCCTTTCTACACTCTCATCCATGAGCACAAATAGTTATGCCTGTAGGTTTTTTGGTATTGTTTTCCTTTGCTTTGTCCTTTACATCCTTCATTACATGCTCCTAAATTTTACCCTCAACTTATTCACAGATCATATCAAAATCCCTAATTTTGGCCCCAAAATCTGCCCTCAACTTATACACGAGGTCGACTTATAGTCGGGTATATACGGTATTTTATTTAAGAGTTAATTCACAATAAGAATTAGAGTATACAATCGTAAATCAGAAAATAAGAACAACAATATTATATATATATATATATATATATATATATATATATATATTCATATTCACTTATGGAATACCTATGGAAGTAATGAATGTTAAGAATTAATGGGATTTTATGTTTGTTTGAAGGTTAAGATTGGAAATGTAAGAAAGTATGTGTAATGTATACCGTCACTATGATTTTAGTTGTTTATTGTATTGTTTGTATCGTTGTATTCCTTGCCTAAGAAAACCCTATTAAATGCATGGAGTTGCTATAAGTCAGGGGTAGGCAACCTTTTTGAGCCGGGGGCCGGGTTGCTGTCCCTCAGGCGACTGGGGGGGCCGTGTGCCAGGGTGGAGCTTTCACCCTCCAGGGGTGGAGCCGCATGCCGGGGGCGGAGCTTCCACCCTCCGGGGGCCAGGCCTCCTCCTCTTTGCCGGCCCCTGACGGAGCCCCAGGCCCCGTCAGAGGCCGGCAAAAAATCTGGTAGGGGCCGCCAGCGCTGGAGGCCTCCTCCTCTTTGCTGGCCCTTTTACCGTCGCTGGGGCCCTCCAAGAGGGCTCCGGTGGCAGCAGCGGGGGAGGTCGTGCGAGATTTCGCTGCCATTTTGAAAAACAAAATGGCGGTGGCCGGGAGCGGCGAAAGCAGTAAGCGGCGGCGGCGGCAGCAGGGGCTGGCGGGGGCCGGCGGAAAGGCCTCCGCGGGCCACAGGTTGCCAACCCCTGCTATAAGTCAACAGGTGACTTGAAGGCACACACATACACACACACTCCAGTGTGGCTTTGTACTCAGGCAAGACTTATGGTGAGAAAGACAATATTCCTCAACATTACCCCCCCACCCCACATTTACTGTTTGTGCAGATGTTTGTACATCTCTATGCTTGATTTGGCCTATATGCTCCTCCATCACCCAATATTATTCTGTACAGATATGACCTCTCTTCCAATATCTCCATATTCTACTTTTCAGCTTGAGAGCATCCAAAAGATTGTTATTCAGCTAACCTCATCTTTTATGAGTTCTCTTATCTTACTTTTCCTATCAAAATAGCTTGCAGCTGTTCCTTACTGCCACTGCAGGGTCTTCTGGCCAAGAACCTATTTGCTTAAGTAAGTATATAAAGTGCTATGTACATCGATGACTGTATAATAACAGTAATAATAAATAGCACAAAGTGATAACAGGTACTTGTAGCAGTTGTTCTAGTTGGAAATTGCCAGTGCCCTCGTGGCAACAGGGCTAGGCTTTGTTTGGTTTTTAAAGCCTATATAAACAGCACCAGAGAAAATATAAAAACAAAAAGCAGCTTGTTCCTGCTTGTTTATTTACAGATGGTTTCTGTCTTGATAGGTTAATATTTTTTTAAAAAGGTGCCAGCTGCTTTTCTTTAAGTGACAGCTGTCATAACCATTCCATTTCCTATTCATTTCCTTTTGTAGTGACAGGATTCCAACTCCAGATGTGAGCTCCTGCTAAATGGCAGCGGGGCTAAAGGGAGAATGGACACTTTAAATAAATAAAAACCTCTCAGGTTTTTCCATATAAATCTTGGTGCAGTGATAAGTCTGCCAGGTTTTTCTGGAGGCTACCCAAACCTAATGCATGTGCAAAAAGTCTCATGTTACTCCATCTTAACATTACATTGGGCCTTGACTGCCTAATTTGTAGATACTCATTCACATCCCCATATATTCTTGACAAAGGACTTTATCACACCGCCTGTGGTGCCTGAGTTACCTCTTCCAAATTTGAGCCAAATTCGAAAGTTACACTGATTTTATCACATGAACTCTTCCCTCAGAATGACTTCCCATTGCCTCCAGCGTTGAATTTCGGCCCCGTAAGTCAAATTGGAAGCTTCGGGATTGGAAAAAATAGCTGCCAAAGTGACCTACGGGCCCCAAATTCAACACTGGTGGCAACGGGAAGCCGTTTTGAGGGTAAAGTCTATGCGATAAAATCAGCGTAACCTCCAAATTTGGCTCAAATTCAGAAGAGGTAAGTCGGGAACCAGATGCGGTGTGATAACATCTTCAGTTACTGGCACACATTTTCTGCACAAGTTAAACATCTATTCCTTGTACTGCCTCCCTTAAGAATTCATAGGCTCTGTATCCTTTATCAAACTAAACTTGTAGTTCATGTAGCTGTAAACACATGATCAGCAGTTACTAGGCTCCAAATATTCTACTTTTGAACCAAATATTTGTTTTAAAAAATATAACCTGTTTGATTGGTAAGATCATTGGAAAGTCTAAACCGCCATAGGTCAAGAAAGGACTGGGGAAGTCAATATGAACTGTTTCCATTGGGCTTGGGGACTAGCATTGATAACCATAATGCTTGGCATCTGTACAGTGCTTCAAAATACTTAGACTCTGAAAAGCCAAAGTATTAGAGAAGACTTTCAAAAGATGGCATTCCAATTGTACCTATCCCCCGCGAAGATAGCAAAAATATACAAAACAGAAAATAATAAATGTTGTAAGTGTGAGAAGATGGCAGGAACTTGATATTATACATGGTGGAACTGCTCAGATAAAAAAGTTTTGGACAGGCATACATTGAAATATAACCATGATGCTGAATATAAAATTCAGAATGATTCCAGAAATCTGTCTACTTAATATGACAAACAAAATGACCCAGGCGTCCGCAAGAAAACTATTATATATGCTCTCAGTGGCAAAAATACTCCTTGCCCAAACATGGAAATCAAAAAACATTCCAACCACAGATGAATGGCTGCTGAAATTACTGGATATGATAGAAATGGATTAATTAACTAACTGTGTAAATGGGAAATCACTAGAAAAGTCAGAAAAGGAATAGGAATTAATCATTGCAATAAAAGATGGCAACGTAATAAGGATTAAGTTCTAGACACTTAATTGTTTGCCAGCATCAGCAGTTGTCAGAACACCAGGGGTCTCTGGTGCTACCATCTTATTTGTGCTGCCCCAATATATCTGCCTCAGAGAAGGCACCTGTGCTCCTGTTTGTGCACCCACAGAGGGTGAAGTTGGTGAGCAGGTACTCTGCCTGACACTAGAAGCACTTTGCTTGTTTGATCCTGGCAGAACTAATATTTTAACTCTGCCAGCTTGCCCACCATGGCAAGGAAGTCATAATTAAGAAGATTATCACACTAAGTCAGTGAATTGTCCCTGGATTGTTGGGGAAGTGCATGTATATGAACGCCTGGCCCACTTCCTCAGCATCATGGAATTGTCTGCTCCATCTAGCATCATGGAATCATTCAGGGAGAGGGAATTTGCTTCTAATGGAAATTTTGTGTTAAGAGAAAATTGACTCTCCCTGAATGATTCCACAATGCAGGCAACTTGAAAATCTTCATAGTCAAAGAGGCATGTTCTAATCCTCTGTTGTTCCAGGGCTTCTGCACTTGTTCAAGGTGGTTGACAGTATTTAGTCTTTTATTGTACATTCTTGTTATAGTTGTGTGACTTCAAATAATTTCTGGCTTATGGCAACCCTAAGGCAACCCTATCACATTTCGTGGCAAGATTTGTTCAGATGGGGGCTGCCTTTGGCACCCTCTGAAGCTGAGAAAGTGTTTGACTTGCCCATGGTCACCCAGTGGGTTTTCCTGGCTGAGCAGGGATTCAAACCCTGGTCTCATTATGCATGGGACTAAAGATGAAGGAGAGTGATCACTTAATAGTTCACTGGAAGAAATGAATGTTGTTGTACAGAGGCCACCATAAAATAAGGGAGAGATCTCCTGGCCTTTTAAAAACTGTGTGAAGGAAAGAGTTTCAGGAGATTCGGCTTGCATGACAAATTACATCTGCTGAAATTCCCTCTTCCATACAGCTGTTAAAGGCACAGAAGTCCTGTCCTTCTTTTCATGTGGCCACTATACCACAACTTATTCATTCATTCAGAGAGTAAATGTTTTCATTCATTAAGAACTGAACCTTGCTTCTACCAAGCTATTCTTCCTAAGATGTGTTCCTTTTGTTTGAAGTGCCCATAGATTTGCATACTCTTTTAAACATGAAAAAACTGAAATTATTTTGGGAATTGTTTCTGCATCCTTTATAGCACCATGTTTTGGTTTTTAGACAGCACTCTTGTCATGGTATACCAGCCACAGTTTCATCTACTACTCTTAGGCTCTGGGAAAAAATGCAGCTGAATTTGCTAATGAAGAAAACTAAATATCCATTGCAATAAGCTGAAATATCTCCTATCGAATTCCAAGTTTCCTTTGATTTATCAATGTCGCATTTCACATTAAGGCACCCCACTGTCTGTTTCCTTCATTTCCTTTCTAATTATGACTCCTTAGCTTGGTAATTGGCTGTTGCTCTTTCTTTTTTTAAAGTCTTGGTTTTAGTTTATTCAGCAAAGAGGTGGAGTGAAGTAAAAGGAAGTAATTACAGAAACAAAGGATTAAGAAAGACCAGGACTAACTGAGAAGAGAGAAGAAAGCAAATCTACATTGAAACGACTTGTCTTTATTAATAATTTTTTAGATTTTCTGTGTATTCCATATTGTCACACTTTTAATATATTTTGGTTCATGTTTTTTTTTCTACTGCAGAAAAAGCAGCTTATAACTTTAATGCAAAATGTATTCGGAGGCCCAGTTCATAATACACTGTTATCTTGCTGTTACTGCAAAACCAGAAGTATTCAGACATTCATGGTGCAGCACCATAAAGTATATTGATCAGACCGTGTAATTCTTAGTCCATTTTCCACAAAGCTGAAGCATCCAGTGCAGAAGAATGGCCTAGAAGCTGATTCCCTGTATTACAGTCCCTTGTCCTTCTTGTAATATTGTAACAATATGGGTTATTCTATGTTATGGAAAGATCACAGCATTAGGAGAAAACAGCTCAGGCTACTATAATCAAATGTGAAACAGGCTTTGATATCCAAAAAATATGTGGAAAGAGGTTGATTTTTTTTTAACCACAACCCAAAGAACAGCAGGAATCCTCTAGATCTGCAACAATGCTTCTGGTGAGATTTCTGTTCTGAGTTGCAGCCTTCAGATTCTAAATCTCTGTTAAATGTTTGAACACTGGGAAAACATATACAAGCTCCACAAATCTGGGTGTCTAATTTGCATATTTATATATATATATATATTTTGCATTCTGGTTATGAACATTGAAGACATTAATAGTAGTAATTTTTCCCCCGCTGTGTTTAGAGGTGAGTAAGAAATACTACTACTCCTATTACTACTACTACTACTACTACTACTACTGTTTTATATTGGCCATTGATCTGAGAGAATCCATATAGGGTCATGCTTAAAGTGTAGTGGACTTGGGAAAGGGAAATGCAAATTCAAATCCTTCCATGCACATGGAACGCAAACTTGCCATACACGGACTCAAGGTCACGCAGATGGTAAGCCCCAGCCGTCTTAATGGTGTGTGTGCCTGTGGCACCTGCACCACATGGCCCATAGGAGAGTGCCGCCATTAAAATCAATGGGACTTGAGGCTCCACAGTATTTCCCTTACACAGGGGGTGGGGTGGGGTTTTTAGAACAGGTCCTCCATCTAAAACAAGGGTCCAGTGTAATAATGGTGTTTTATCAGGTGCAGGCACTACTAATGCTACTGTTTTCTCACCAGATCACAATAAGGTTGTTCTGTTTTTGCAATCAGTGTTTCTTGACTGATGGCAAAAAGGTATGGTAAAGACGAACATAGAAAACATACATTTTACTTTTGCCCTTTGTCTCACCTTGCACCATCCCAATGCACCTAGTCCTTTCTTATTCTCTCTTGCCACACCTTGTGCCTTACTAATGGCTTTCCCCTTACTCCATGACTGCACTTCCCTCCTTTCCTCACTTACCCTTGCACTTTCTTCATGCCACCTATGGCTGCAGTGATGACCACCTTCATCTGATAAGGTCAGTGTTGAAATAAGATTCAGCCGCCAGTCTAGCTGGCTTCTGTATATGAAATGAGTGGGATGCCATCTTGTCATAGTTTCTTCACATAGAAAATCTGGGGCTGTACTGTAGGTTGTTGTAGTTGCCTGTTAAAATTAGAAATATCTACTCTGTATTTACTGGGTTTAGAAAGTGTAAGATAAAGACTACTTTTCTTACAGCTATTTTTTTATAATAGGGTAGACACTTTCAAGTCCTCACTGGCTTACCAGTGTAGTTATATGGTAACTCTTTATTATAGTATGGCCCAACAATAATTTTCCAGTGGTGGAGCAGCAGACATGTATGTATAAGTACAGTGTAATAATATGCCACAGAGCAGTCTGTTGTTTGCACAAAGGTGCAGAAGGAAACATCATGTAATCATTTCTCTTTAAGGAAGAAATGGATAAGTCAGACTTCCATGTGATACATCTGTGGTATGTGGTACAGCATGTTCATATTGGGATTTGTGCACGTATATCCATTTCTCTGTCACAGAAAAAAGATGCTGAGCTGAGCAAAGCTTCTTGACTGGCCTCATAAGACAAGGAAATAATAATTTTAAAATGTAGGAAATCTGAAGGTAAGTGGCCAGATCAAAGTGATGATGACCTATCTGAAATACTATTTGTTCTACCATTTTCAGTATAATTTCAAATACACCATGAAACTACAATCCAGGAAAACTATGACCTTTTGCTCAATTTCCGGAGTGGCAAATCTACCCAAATTTTCCAGACTCTAGAAGACAGAACATTTTGCACAGTCCAGCATAAAGGGGTCATGTCCAGGCCAGACTGGAATTTACTCTGATAATGGTGCATATTTCCTTTTAAGCAGCCTGTACTACAGTGAGTTCTCTTCCAATTGGCCTCTAGATAATTGTTCAGTCATCCAGATGATGTGCTGGAGAAATAAGAATGAAAACATGTAGTATGGGGAATGTGCTGAAGATATTTGGTGTTAATCTGGGTCATGGATAGCAGTGCATATTCCAAATGCATATACCAATGCATATTCCAAACATGAAGTGACAGATTAGTAGAACATAACAGATTTTTGCCTCACATTTCCACCATGTGATGATTTCTATACTCATGTCTCATAGCTGCTACAGTCCAAATTAAATGGGTTTGTGAGAGGTACAGAAATTAATTGGCAAAGTCTGGACTCATAGGATAAGTATCAACTCCCGCAGCTGCCAATTGGGAAATGAAATATGAATGTAGAGGAGTAACAAGAATTGCTATTTTGGCTCTTGTAAGCCTCCAAACATCTCCTAATGAATTTATTGATTCAGCAATAGTTTGCTGTAACATCAGTTGCCAAGGTAAGTAGAAGGAGACTGCAATGGCACACATGGCACTGAATTTAGGTAGTGTGAATGGCACATAGGCTCAGCTATGTGGAAAGGTGTGAGGAAAGGAGATGCTTGCCAGAAGAGTGCTGCCACTCCACTCCCTCACTCTGCCTCTTGGATGGAAACCAAAAGCCAAAAGATGAGTTCTGTCAGATCAAACAAAACCAAATCCCCTTTTCATCTTTCATGTATTCCTAAAACACTCTTGTCTGCCCTCACATTTCTGGGGACTCCAGATCTCGTCTAAGTGTTAAAGCATTATCAATCACAATCAAATGTTCCCATTTTTCAAATATCTGAACAATATCTCATAATATCTACTTGTGAGCAGGGCTTCCAGTTTTCACTTACGTGATTTATTGACAAGGTAACTAAGCTTTTTGTTTGTTTTGAGATTCTTTCTGTACGTGCTCAATTGATTTTATACGTTGTGAAGCACTTGCATAAATTAAACATTCTTATTTAGAGTTTGACTCATTCATACAAATTAAAGGTAATTTGTGTGTACTGGTTTGATTATAGAACTAGGACTCTAGGAGGGCAGGGTTTGAATCCTTGCTCAGCCCTGGAAACACAACAGTGACTTCAGGGAAATCACACTCTTAAAAAAAAGTCAATGGGAAATCTCCTCTGGACAAGTCCTGCCAGGTTCCCCATCAATAAGAAATGACTTGGAAGGCACACAACACAACAACAAGTTTTATTTAAATCTACTTTATAAAAATTTATTAATATTCGAATCATTTTTAACTTGTTTTGTTTTCAACTCTTTGTTTTGTGAATGTATAGGTTGGGAAAAGATACAGGGAGACATTTACAACATTAAAACCAAACAAATGGATGCTTTCAATTACATGCAGATACCTTGGAGATGAGCTATGTAGGTTGACAATTTCAAGAACATTTTGTGTTGTCAAAGTGCAGCTAGATAAACGTTTGCCAATGTCTGAATCTTTTCCTTCTCCATTGTCTGAAAGGTCTTTATGGTTTTAATACTCTCTTCATTAATTTGAATAAAGTGACAGAATCCACAAATCAAACCTTAACATTAAGTACAAAGTGTCCAATTTGTTCTCTTATATTCATATGAAAAGTTTCTTACCCATTCAGTTTATTTTCATATTAAGGCTTACATCCAACTTTCTTGGAGTCAGACAGCTCTGTTTCGGTTTTATATATTACACCCCTGGCACTTAGCTACTATTGTGATGAAGGGGAATACAATCAGCATTAAAATATGCAGATGAAAACAGAGGTTTCTGAAATGTGGCAATATAGGTTAATTTGCTATTCAACACAACTGTTAAAAAACAGGTAACAAAATCTTACATTGTAAATAACAGCAACAGCTACTCATTCAGTGCTATGGTTGATT
>NC_056527.1:65840195-65880903 GCF_019175285.1 Sceloporus undulatus | reverse complement strand
TTCTATAAGACACAAACAATAGGTACTGTAGTCTTGATTGGCAAATGTTAGGCACAGTGGAAGACCATAGATGGAAATATTCAGGGATTGTGAAATCATAATTTGGCTAAGAAAGGTTTAGTTCACCTGAAAAATTAATGAAGACTGATTTATTAAACCAACAAGACCTCCAACTGACATAATTGATGCAGTGGGATATTGGATCTAGTTGACAGTCCTATAGTAAAGGAGAGAGAACAACAACACAAATATTATTGAGAAAGTATATAGCAGGAGTAGTAGAACTGTCATTCCAGTGCTAATAAATTAAGACAACTTATGCTTAGTCAACTACACTATCTAACTCAGCTTGCCCATGACTTTACTTTGTCAACATTCTGGTCAGGGGCCCTTCCTTTCAGCAAGCACAGAAGGATCTGGGTATCAACATCTTATGTTTATATGATCATGCCTTTCTGATCAGGTTTCTTAGAAGCTCCCTTCATCCATCTCAGTCTCTGATTCATTTGAAAGTCAAAATCATGCTACAGAGGTAGGCTTTTCCAGACTTTTCCAACTAGCTCAGCTGTTGGATACTATGATTTCAGTTGTGGGGGTGGTTCTCCGCACTACATTCTGCTCACTCTCTCTTCCTTGAATAGTCATCACAGTTCAATTTCTGAGATTATTCAGTATGTGAGAGCCTATGTAACCAGGGATACAGACCCTGCGTATTTGACAGGATAGGGATCAGAAGCTGTCAAAAACCTGAAATCGTTGAAATGCAGCACCCAATCTAATTTTAGCTTGCAAATGCATTTTGGCCACCAAAAACATAAATAACACACTATATATCACTTGTGAATGCATGTAAAAGCACCTGGAAGGTTGTGGAAACATGATGAAATAGGCTGAGAGAGCAGACCACATATAAATGTAAGGATGCTGGTTATATTGTGGGCCCTTGATATCCGCTGGGGTTTAGTTCCAGGACCCCTCCTCCACATGCCAAAATTTGTGGATGCTCAAGTCCCATTATATACAATGGCATAGTAAAATGGTGTTCCTTATCTAAATGGCAAAATCAAGATTTGCTTTTGGGACTTTTTAAAGAATATTTCCAAGCTGTGGATGATTGAATCCTTGGATACAGAATCCTTGGGGGCAGAATCCATAGATACAGAGGACCAACTATAATTGAAAAGGGTTGAAAGAGTGGATCATTGAAAAGAAGACCATCGAAAAGTGGGGACACCTGTAGTCACAACTTTGTTCAGTATTAGCAAGCTCAACACCAAACACATACCTTATTTGGCAGGGACAGTTTCAATTAATTATCAGTAATCCTACTGTCAGAAGTGACTGGAAGACGCACAGCAACAAAAAACCTATGTTTTCAGCTGCTTTAAAAATGTTCCAGTCTCTCTTTTCTCTAATATTCCCCTTTCCATCCTGGCTTACTTCTGTTGCAGATGTAGTTTGCACTCAGTTAACAAAGTGAGGGGAGAAGAAGGGAAGGGTAATGTCTTGCTCTTCCTTATAGACTCTGACAAAAGCAAAATGCTACAGCCTCTTTACATTACTTATCTGTTCCATGAGAAAGCACTATGCCTTTTGTTTGCCCCGAAGCTTCATTTTCATCCAATAGCCTCACGTTACAGTATTTTGACAGGCAGAGAATAATTTCCTTCTGTTCATTCTGCACACTCACAATTTTATAAACTGCCAAATGGGATTGTGTGGCTTTCCCCCACCCCAAGTGGGATAAACTCCTGGATTTTAGCTAGATGTTTTGCCCTTAAAACATAACTCAGGCTTTTAAATACCAATCTGGGTAATGTAACTCCCTCTTCAACATGCTTATTCTACAGGATGGAATTTCTCAAAGAAATCCCTGCAATTTTTTCTTTTATTACATTTCAGAAAGGTTCCTTTTTAAATTCTTTGCATATTTGCCCAGAGCACTTTAGTCAGCTGGCTATGTTCAAATACGGAAATCGAGGATTGAGCTGGATTCTGAAATTTACTTTTAGATTTGCCAATAGGCCAAATGAAATTACAAAGGAAGACTACTACAATCCAATCTGGAAGCTATGCTGATACTGCTCCTTTTGTTGCATCTTTTTGAACTTCTGGAAACCATGACAGCTTGAGAAGAAGGGGAAGCCACGATGTCCCTGGCTGTAGAAAATGTTGCAATATATTGGTAGTTTGGTTAGCATAATGAATACAATTGTAATGAAAAACACTCTACAAGAATTCCAGTGGAATATGACAGACTGCACTTTGTGGATAAGAAGTGTGATTTACTGGTCAAACAGCTCTCATCTTCCAAATGTTGGTTCAGAATTTGAATTTGGCTTTCTCTAATTTTTTTTTAAATGGAAAAGTTGAAGATGAAAATCCCTCTCCAGTGCAGGACTTCCTTTGTTATCTTTGCCTTCCCAAAAAAACCAACACCCCTCCAGAAAAGCTTATTGGAGATCATTAAGATAGGGAAAGGATATTCTTAAGAAGGGAAGGAAGTAAACAACAAAAATGTAGACAATCTGTGTAAACTATTAGAATCATAGAATCATAGAGTTGGAAGAGACCACAAGGGCCACCCAGTCCAACCCCCTACCATGCAGGAAATCCAAATCAAAGCATCCCCGACAGATGGCCATCCAGCCTCTGTTTAAAGACCTCCAAGGAGGGAGACTCCACTACACTCCGAGGGAATGTGTGCCACTGTCAAACAGCCCTTAGTGCCAGGAAGTTCCTCCTAATGTTGAGCTGGAATCTCTTTTCCTGCAGTTTGCATCCATTGTTCTGCGTTCTAGTCTCTGGAGCAGCAGAAAACAAGCTTGCTCCCTCTTCAATATGACATCCCTTCAAATATTTAAACAGGGCTATCATATCACCTCTTAACCTTCTTTTCTCCAGGCTAAACATACCCAGCTCCCTAAGTCGTTCCTCATAGGGCATGGTTTCCAGACCTTTCACCATTTTAGTTGCCTTCCTTTGAACACGCTCCAGTTTCTCAATGTCCTTTTTAAATTGTGGCACCCAGAACTGGACACAATATTCCAGGTGGGGCCTGACCAGAGCAGAATATAGTGGCACTATGACTTCCCTTGATCTAGACACTATACTTCTATTGATGCAGCCTAAAATCGCATTGGCCTTGTTAGCTGCCGCATCGCACTGTTGACTCATGTTCAACTTGTGGTCTACTTGGACTCCTAGATCCCTTTCACACGTAGTTTCATTCAGCCAGGTGAACCCCATCCTATATCTGTGCATTTCATTTTTCCACCCTAAATGCAGTACCTTACATTTCTCCCTGTTGAAGTTCATTTTGTTAGCTGTGGCCCAGTTTTCTAGTCTATTCAGGTCGTTTTGAATTTTGGTTCTTTCAAAACAGTGATAATCCACACCAGAATTCTAAAGAAAGATAAGCATTAGATCCTGACCACTGTATTTTTTTTTTACTTGGGCCTGAGAAGATGGGCCAAAATGAGTGACTTGCAGCTACTTTACAGGTATGGTGTGCAGACAGTGCATTCACCTGACACAGCTGGAAGCTGCTCTGAGGCTGCCTAAGGCGGCCTGTGGTCTCCGGAAAAAGGAGCAATGAAAATTCACTTCTTGCCAGCTGCCCATGTAGGACCACAGCGCCAGCCCATTTTCAGAGTGGGCCACCTGGTTGCTGCACAGGCCAATCGTGGCTGGAGCTGCCAAAGGCCACTCCAAGCCACTGATCAGCTTTACCCCTTGTAGGGAAAAATTCTAGCTAAATATACTTAACAGATCATTTAGCGTTTTGCTGTGTTTTCAGATTAATGATCTGGCAATGTCAAATATGGTATTTGCAGTGGCCAGAATCCTTTATCAGCTTATGCTTAACTAGGTATTTAACTAAGTAATTTTTCCTAGCCTGACCCTCTTCTCTCCATACAACTGATGTCAGGAAAAGTAGGTTGGGGGACAAGTTGTGATCATGGCAATCATGTTAAAACTGTAACTAAGTAGTAATTGTGAATATGAAACTGTTTTTTTTGTGTGTGTGTGCATGTGTGCACGCGCCTTCAGGTTCGCTGTCAACTTATGGTGACACCATGAATTTCATAGGGGTTTCTTAGGCAATGAATATGCAGAGGTAGTTTTGCCAGTTCTTTCCTCTGAAATACAGACTACAACACTTTGTACCCATTGGGTACCATCAAAGTACTAACTAGGATACACCCTGCTTTGCTTTCAAGATCAGACAAGATATGGTGCCTTTTGGGTACTTTGAAACAGTTACCTAACCAAAGCAGCATCACAGGTTACGACCACAGATGTGGCTGCCTCCTAAACTAGTAAGTCAGAGGTATTTTCCTCCTAAAATATGGGGAGAAATTGTCTCCAAATACCCTCTCAAAGCATTGTAACTTTTCAAAAGTAGAAAGAAAATGTTACTCATAACATGTTGGAAGAGCGATGATATTATCAGTTGTTTTTAAAGAAGGACTGCCATTGTGCCCTCGCTATCTTCTCTGTAACTTTAATGGAGGTGACATTATTAGTTGTAATGACTCACACGTGTAACTTCCAAGCTCAGAGCAGACCTGTGGCTTCAGCATCACCTCATGACATTGGCCTGGGGGGTGGCAATGACATTACCAGTCCTTGCTTTCCCCCTCCTCCCACAATAATGTCTTAGTGGTATTACTTTATGTCCAAGCTCTGGCTTGGGTATCTGCCTTCCCCACTTCACAAGTGGCTCAAGTTTCCACTTGATATTCACAAAATCAACAGAAAGTTGCGGCTTGCGGCAACCTCCCAGAGGGCATTTTCTGCTGTCGCCCCCAAACTCTGGAACGACCTGCCGAATGAGATCAGTCAGTTGACATCATTAGACAGCTTTAAAAAAGCTGTCAAGACAGATCTCTTCCGGCAGGCCTTTCCAGATTAACCATCCCGGCCTGGGCTCCCTGATCCCCTCTTTCCTCTCGTGGCCCCATCTTCAGTGATGGTTGAGGATCTCCAGAGGGACACCAGGGTTTTTAGTTTGTTTTAACTATATTTTATGTTTTGATATTGTGTTTTTAATCTGTCATATTTTTTAATACTTTTATAAGGAGGGGAGGGATTATAATGTTTTTAATTTTATATTTTACTCTGTTATAATCACTGTTGTCAACCGCCCGGATTGGTTCGCCACAGGGCGGTATACAAATAAATATTATTATTATTATTATTATTATTATTATTATTATTATCTTCACCTGTGTGGCTACAAAAGCCCATTTGACCACCTTCCAAATTCTTACAGAATATAAGAAATAAGCATAAGTGCTAAAATTAACTGTTGAATTTAATCAAATAATTAGGTCATTAAGTTGTGTTTAAAATTAAATGTTGTCAGAGTATTAAAAATTAAGAAACACATTATGGAATGTAAATACATATCACATATAAAACCTTCACAGTCATTTCAGCTTCATGTAGTCAGATGCGTACTGGCTAATCGGAGTATTGCTCAAAGGCTTCTTAGACCCCCTACAGCTTTGGAAAACCAAATGCTTCTAATAATCTGAGTAAAGGCTTAACACCATCAGGTTTGTTTTCAGTATCATGAATAGTGAACAATAATGGTATAAATCATATTTTAGCCTTACCATTACAGACCTGCAATTGTCCATTTAAAGGTATTAGCTGACCAAAAAGCTCTCCACAAAGCAGCCCCATTATTTTTCCTTTTGAAACCTCACTGCAGCTTGAGGGCTGCAAAGTTAAATCAATATGACAAATTTGTCTAGAAGCACAACACAGGTAGTACAGAGGTTAAGGAGAACAATCCACCAAGGATATGAGGCAGTAAGTACTAGAAGTGAGCGAGACAGAGTGTGTGAAAAGAGAGAGAAAGAGAGAAATGTCTGAAAAAACAAAGGTAAATGCACACTGGGTGGCCCTCTTTGCATACTGCATGTATGAGTGCAAAGATGTGCTTCAGTTCATACAAAGGGGTTCTGCTAGCCCAGTAGATTTTTTTCTCTTTTTTCTCTTTTAGCAGTGGATTCCCATGTTAATAATGCAACTGCTCCCCCCAAAAAAACTTGTCACAAGATTAACACTCCCTTAGTCTCATACAGTAATTTCTTTTTTATATACTACATTTTGTATACTGAGGATGATTTATAGACACATCAAAAATTGTGAAGTGTTAATTGCAAACTTTTAATCATTCTAGTACACTAAAGTTGGCTACTAGTCTCCATCAAGTGCATATTCAGTGCATTCATGTTATTGCTGCTGTGTAATGTGTGAAACAGACCTGCCTATGTGAAGTTATTTGATCTACCTGGAGTGCACAACATAGCATCCATAGTACAATAGCATCCCCAATACAGTGCCTACTGATACCCTCTGTTCGCCGTTTTTAAAAAATACTATCTTGGGGAGTTGGAAAGCAGAGCAGGTGTAGGGGTAAAGTCAGAAAAGCTAAAGTGCAGAATGAACTCAAGCTTGCTAGAGAGGTTAAGAACAATAAAAAAGGCTTTTTTGGATATGTCCGCAGCAAAAGGAAGAAGAAGGAAATGGTAGGGTCACTGCATGGAGAAGATGGCAAAATGCTAACAGGAGACAGACAAAAGGCAGAAATACTCAACACCTTCTTTGCTTCAGTGTTCTCAGAAAAGGAAAAGGGTGCTCAACCTGAGGATAATGGAGCAGAGGACAGAATAGGGGAAATTCAGCAGAGAATAAGTAAAGAGATAGTACAGGAATACCTGGTTAATCTAAATGAATATAAGTCTCCAGGACCTGATGAACTACATCCAAGAATATTAAAAGAAAGGGCAAATGTAATATCGGAGCCATTGGCAATAATCTTTCAGAACTCCTGGAGAACAGGAGAAGTCCCAGTAGACAGGAGGAGAGCAAATGTTGTTCCCATTTTCAAAAAGGGGGAAAAGAGGATCCCAACAATTATTGTCCAGTTAGTCTGACATCAATACCAGGAAAGATTCTAGAGCAGATCATTAAACAGAGAGTCTTTGAACATCTAGAAGGCAATTCCATAATCACAAAAAGTCAACATGGGTTTCAGAGAAACAAGTCATGCCAGACAAATCTAATCTCTCTCTCTTTTTAAATAAAAACTTGGTAGATGAAGGGATATACTATATAATAGTATATCTTGATTTCAGTAAGTCCCATGACATTCTTGCAAACAAGCTTGTAAAATGTGGGCTAAACAAAGTAACTGTTACTTGGTTTTGCAATTGGTTGACCAGCCAAACCCAAAGGGTGCTCAACAATGGCTCCTTTTCATCCTGGAGAGAAGTGACCAGTGGGGTCCCACGGGATTCTGTCTTGGACCCAGTGCTATTCAACATCTTTATCAATGACTTGGATGATGGAATTGGGGGCATACTTATCAAATTGACAGATGACACCAAATTAGAGGGAGTAGCTAATACCCCAGAGGACAGGATTAAAATTCAAAATGACCTTAATAGATTAGAAAGCTGAGCTAAACATAACAAAATGAATTTCCACATTCAAAATCCTTTTTGTATGGAAATGAAGTGGCAAGTGCAGTTTTAACAATGGTCATTTGTGAATGAATTTCAACACGGAGAAATGCAAGGTCACTTAGGGTGAAAAAAATGAAATGCACAGATATAGGATGGGCGACCGAGACTACGTGTGAAAGGGATCTGGGAGTCCAAGTAGACAACAGGTTGAACATGAGTCAACAGTGCGATGTGGCAGCTGAAAAGGCCAATGTGATTTTAGGCTGCATCAATAGAAGTATAGTTTCTAGTTCAAGGGAAGTAATAGTGCCACTCTGCTCTGGTCAGGCCCCACCTGGAATACTGTGTCCAGTTCTGGGCACCACAATTCAAAAAGGATGTGGAGAAACTGGAGCGTGCCCAAAGGAGGGCAACTAAGATGGTGAAGGGCCTGGAAACCATGCCCTATGAGGAACTCCTTAGGGAGCTGGGTATGTTCAGCCTGGAGAAGAGAAGGTTAAGAGGTGATAAGATAGCCCTGTTTAAATACTTAAAGGGATGTCATATTGAATACAATTAATTTCTGTCTCATGAATCTCTGCAGCGGATCAACATGCCATAAAGGTAAATAAAAGAGTTCTTCCCATCTTGAAACACATTTTAATTTACAACATTCATTCTCACAAGATGTGACAATAATACTCAAAGGGTTATGAAACCAGCAGGATAATGGAGAATAACCTGTTAATGGGTATTAGTCATGGTAACTAAAATGGAACATTTTGTGTTTGAAGAGACTATGCCTCTGATCACTGCATGCTAGGGTCTGGTTAAGCAAATCTTAGGCGCGGTACATACTGCCCCAAAATGGTGGGCTGGAGGCACTGGTCTTTCATCGGGAGGGACGCCGCAGCAACCAAACCACACAGCGTCCCTCCGCAGTAGAAAGGACCCAGAAAAAACAGGTTCTTTTTGTGGTGCCTGGCGCATATCACTTGCCGGTGATGTAAGTGATGCACAGAGACATCTGTATGCTGTGCGTTGTTTATATCATCATGGCAGCGCCCATGTGGACGGGACACTCTCATGATGCCACCGCCAAGGCTTGCTAGAGCTCAGGAGCATGCAGTTACTGTGTGTTTCTGAGCCCTAGTATCGGCAACTGCACACCGCTTCTGGTCCGTCAGTCCCGGGCCCCTGAAGCATTTAAAATAAAAAACCCAGAATCCATTTGATTAGAGGTAAATGTGCGACAGCAAAGGTGATGCTGGTAGTGCTGGTTTTCACCTACTACTTTCATCTTTACAAAAAGCAAAGTTTCAAGCACTTAACCTTTTGAATTACAACTCCTATGACTATGCTGGCTGGGGGAAATCCTCGAAGTGGTAGTCCAAAAATTTAATAGTAGTCCAAAATGATAGTAGTCCCAAAATGTAATTTTTTCAAGTTTTGACAACAAGTACTACCTCTTGTCTGTAGTTGCTCAGACTTCAAGCTCGACTCAAACTTTACCTGATCAATCATATCATTTTCAGATCAAAGTCTAATTAGTAACAGAATATTCTTTTTAAAAATACCCCTTATAAAAAAACAAAATCTTTAAGACTGAGGCTGTAATTGTGCCATGGGAACAGTTAAAGATCAGCCTCCAGAACCTTTGAAAATTCTTGTCTCTTGGATTTCCACGGTGATACAATCTAATAAATTTTGGAGAAGGCGAACTGTGTTCTGTTCTTCTGAGATATACATTTTATCTTTTGATTTTATAATATTCATGCATCTTAACCAGTTCCTCAAACAACCCTGAAAGCTCAGTGTTGTTTATACTTAGTCAGCTCCTTTTCATTTAGGAGCTAAAGCTGCAGTTAACAAATGGGTTCTGTTATTGTGGAACTAAAAGAGGCTTGTAGCCCAATTTGGAAAAGCTGTACTGTATGTTAATTTTCAAGAGGTTGTAAGGCTAAACTTTCTGCAGATTGACAAAAGAGTCTAAACTTAGTTTGCTTTTATACCAGGTTAAATATCATAGCTTCTCCTAAAGAACTTTACAGATGCCATGGCTCCCCTGATTTCCCCTATTTGTGTGCAGCCTGTGTCTGAGATCCCCTTTTTGTGTGTGTATCCCAGATATATACTCACCAGAGAGCTGATGAATAGGATTGCGGGCATTCCAAGCCCTGAGCTTTCATGACCAGAATATAAAACCTAGGAACTGCCCTGTAACATTAGGGACATTGCTAGCTGGGTGCGGAGTGTGTGGGCACTCTGAGTGACCTGTTGGGTGGGGATGGGGGGGACATCAGACACTCACTGTTCATCCCTCCCAATCCCTGCCTCACTGCTCCCTCTGCCAGCCAGGGCTCCTCTGCAAACATGGGAAGAAAGGGGGCACAGAACAGAACGAGGAGGATGCTGCAGCTGGTGCATAGTGAGAGGGGAAGGGTCAGCAGAAACAAAAGTGACAGCAAAGAGAGAAGGGTGCTCCAGGTCCCCCACATGACTACATCACTGCTCTCCCTGCCCCAGCCAAACTGCCTGGCAGTAACACACACACACACACACACACACACACACCAGCCAATGCCCCCTTTGGGGTCTGGACAGGCTCCTGGCAGGGCAGGAAACAGAGTTACCAGCAGTGGCCCTTGCACTCCCTCTCTCCCTTCTGCACCCAAGTGCCCCCAATGTGCCGTTCCTCTCTCTGCCAGCCTGCTTGCCTGCCTCTGTGTTGACTGGCTGAGCCACCAGGCTACTACCACCACTGAAGAGCAGGAGGAGGGGGGTAAAGAAGCAAGTGTGCTACAGCCGGAGCAGCAGAGGGTGCCACTATCACTAGAGGGAGGGAGGGAGGAAGGGAAAAGGGTAAGTGGGCAGAGGCAATTGCTGCCTCCTGCTGCTCCCCAATCTCTGGAACCAAAGCAGAGTGTGTGTCAGAGTACCCAGGCTGCTGTTGTGCTTCCTGCAGGATTTACTCCGGAGTCCCCCCTCCCCAAAAAAACACTGTCTCTTTTGCATGGGGGGGGTTGCCTCTGCCCCTCCCTCTGAGTGCCTTTCCCAGCGGGGGTTCTCCTCTGAGAAGCAGTGTCCAGGCTTTGGGAGGCATTTGGTAGCAAGTTCACTGCTGTTGCCCCTTCCTTATTGCACCAGGTGACACCAACTCTAGTGAAACCACTCTGTTGAGATTATCAGATGGGGGTTGAAACATTCTTGTCCCATCATTGTCCCATTGTTATAGCATGATTGTGAGATTTTCATACGATGTCATGGATAGCCCATCAGTATCCCATCCAGAAAGCGCGATTGACCACAATTGCACAAAACACCTTCAAATGACATTACACAGATCCCATCATTGTCCCATTATTGAAGCAGCATTGACCTGCATTTTGCATTAACAGGAGTTCGCTTTAATGTAATGCCGCTTCAATGATGGGATAATAGTACTGTCATCTGAAAGCCTTTTGCAAGATTGCAGTCAAAGACGTTATAAGGACAGGGGAGTGATTCCGTTTTTTCCAGTCTGTGTGTGATAATCTCCTGTATCATTAACCATGATACAGCAAACATTGACCACATTTGCTCATAGAATATCATTCCAGCAAAAAAAGCATAATGAGAAAATATTTCTCTAATTGGGAGTTCAGATGGAAACCTTACTGAAAATGAGGTGTCCCCAGGTCCTGCTGAAGTGAGGGGATCAGTTGTTCTCACCTGCTTGGAGAGGCGACATATGAAATATTTAATCTAGCCTAGTAACTTCTAGAAAGAAGGGTTTAAATGTTTGGCAGCCAGGCCAGTCACCAAAAGATCTTTGTAGGAAGATTAACAAAGCCTGTCATTGCAGAAATGTTAGATGGAAGCACTCAGGAGTAAAGATGAATGCCTCTGAAGTCTGCAGTTCTAAGAGAGACCTCCAAGTCACCCTGTCACCAATAGCCCTGTTCAGGTCTTGCAAACTCAGGGCCTTGGCTTCACTGATTGAGTCTTTCTACTTGTAATGCAGTTTTCCTCTTTTTCTACCTTGCCAAGCATTATTGTCTTTTCTAATGAATCATGTCTTCTCGTGATCTGTCCAAAATATGGCAGTCTCAGCAGATTCAGGGTTCTAACCCAATTTCTGTCCCCTTTTACTTTTCATCTGTCATCCACTGAGACCTCTTTTATTTTTTGGCTGCTAACAGTGTCTTTTTGTTCCTGGCCTCCGTTCATAGTTCTTCTGGGTTCTGGTCAATTAGACTTAATAGAGGAAATCTAATTTTTTACAATCTTTAAATTCTACAGGAATGTTCTTCATGTTGTATTTTGACACAATGATTCATTTATTACTCTTTAGCTTTAGTCTAATTTTTGATATTAGCAGTTCATGATCTGCGCTACAGTCTGCTCCTGGTCTTACTTTTGCATAGAGAGTAGCACTTCTCCATCTTCTGCTTCCAATTAGGCTGCTTGATTTGTATGTTGACCATCAGACAGGTCTAGCAGTCTAGCAGATAAAGAAGAAGCAAAAAGGAAAACTTTTGCAAGATGTGTTCTTTCCTCTAAAGGCAATATTTTCCTAGCTTCACCTTACACACCTTTTCTACATTACAACCACCACAAACACACATAGAGAGAATATTCCAAGCTTCTGGAATATTATGTGACCCAGCCAGACTCTTCTTGGATTTTTCATTTTTGGACTATGGTCTAAATATCTTAATTATGCCTTTATAATCACAGAAACATACCAAGAGATTACTTTTTACCTGTACATGCATAACTGTGAACATAATATGTCCCTTTCCACTTACAAATTTTAAATCTGGCCTGGCATTTCAGCTTTCCCTCTTTGATTGTAACATCCACCCCTTTTCTACTGGTATTCAAATTCATTCCTATTCTGAAATCAATCCTAACTGCAGTCTCATTTTTATGACTTCATTTCATCTACACTGGATTAGTGTAATTTTTTCCCAACGGGATTGCTGGAATCTTCCATTACAGAGTTTCCAATTAGTGTGTAAAAAAGCTGCCAGACTTTGCGTCTTCACTCTATCCCTTGTGATAAAATAGGGAGACAGAAAGTGAGCAAAGCAGTATATTTAACAGCAACAGACTAATCTGTCATCACAATCTCATTTTAGTAATATGCCTCTGAGTCATTAATTGCTGTGCTAAAGCAAACTTACCCTTGTTCTTCATCATTATATCAGGCCTCTACTACCATCATCTTCTCTTGCAGGAATCTACAGGTTGCCACATTGTGATTTATATTTTTTGAAGTCTGTTATATCTGTTGTTCAACTGCTTATATTTGCCTGAGTGATCTTTGAATGTCACTGTAGATCCAAGAAAGGTTGGAGGAAGTCAGTAAGTAACATAACTAGAAAGAAAAGGGCCTAGGAGAAGAAAGATCTGTGCATTCTTTTTAGATGGAGAAAGAGAGAGGGAAGAATTCACTTTGATATATGCCATAGCTTTGAAGTAACATGTTACAAATAATGAATTACCTGTAATTAATTCTTTTTCAGTCACAAAGACTTTATTTACTTATGGAGTTTACAGCCTGCCTTTCTCCCAAAATGGGATTCAAGGCAAAACTAAATTACTTTGCAATTGTAACTTGCTAATAAGTAGTATCATTTCCTTTTGTGGTACATTTGCATTTTAGTTATTCTTTATTTAAACGTTTGCACTGCTTGTGTATGCTTTATACTACAGCCAGGCTAGTAGCAGCGTGATTTCCCCCAAATTATCAAAAGGTAATTATTTTAGTCACTTTTGAATGATGGGAAAGTGAAGAGTTAGTTGCAAGTTCTTTCTCTTTGGTCCTTATAACTAACCAATTACCTCCAGAAGTGCTTTTCAAGCTCTGCTAGCATCCAACAAGGATCCACTTTCTAAAGGTAGGATATTGGGGTGGTGGAGATTGACCAAATCTAGTTCTTTGCTCTTAGGTTGGCCTCAGTTTTATGATCCTCATTTTGCTAAAGGGCTGTCAGTTTTCTTTAGGAAATTGAGAATGGAAAGTGTCTGGAAGAGATCTTCAATCCTTGATTTTTTATTTCTCAGATTGTTATTTTGATTTCCTCCACAGCCATGACCAGTCTCCTAATGATCCAAGGACAATAGGACCATTAGTTCCACTGCCTGACAATGAGATTAGCATTGAATGACAGATGTATATTTATTTATTTATTTATTTATCACTCTGTCTTTCTCCAAGCATTCAACTTTATTTTTTTAATTCTTATTTTTATTTTCCAGAATTTTAAAAAAATTAAACAAATCTGTTAAAATGTATGATTTTGACATGATGTGATCACACTTATTGACAACCAGCCTTTCATCTATATGGATCATGCAGTGCTTCTTTCTCAAGATCATAAAAGATGATGACCTCCCTCCCCTGTGTTACTGAGCATCTCTGTGGGGTTTCAAAGCAGGATCTCTCCCAAGCTCCAGCCCATTTCTCCAGCCACTAGAAGATCTGTCTCTCAGTCTTCATAATGATCTCATGTCATGTATGTTTGACTGAAGGGCCAGACTAAATGTGACATTATACATTTCTGTGTTTGATGTGTTTTGAAATGCAAATAGCTGCATCACTGCCTCAAGCAAAATTGGGATTGCAGTGGATGCAAAGGGAGAATTTAATTTCTCCCCTTGCTGGGATCCTGGAAAAATCACACATATATACATCCCATCTCTTCTACTTCAAATATCTGCTCTGCATGGGAAACTCAATGGTAGCTTCAGAGTGGGAATATCATTTTATTTGGGATCCCAGCAAGTGAAGGAAATGTTGAACTCCCCCCTCCCATGTATTGCAAACCTGATCTTTCTTAGGCAATCCTGTCACTGTTGTTTTCGTTTTTAAAAGCAAGATACTAAATGTACTTTAAGGCTGTTCTAATGGGGTGTACCATACTTTTATCTTTACTTTCTTTTAAACGTGTTTTAGATTTATGTGGGTTTTTTTTAAAAAAAACAGCATTGTTTATTTAATGGCTTTTAGATACTTCTTTATTACTACATTTTTAGCTGTACTTTGTTTTAATTTGTGTTGTAATCCTCCTTGGGTCTTACACTGAGAGAAGGATGGGTTGCAAAATAAATCATTTTTGTTTAATGCAAAAAGGCATTATGCAATTTAGAGGCTGTACAGACATCGGGATGGCAAAGGGGTGTGGCGTTTGGAAGATGCATGCCCTGATGCCACCCTGATGCTGGCATCACACTGCCTGCCTGACCACATAGCGGGCAGTGTTGCAGCACTCCTTTGGTGTGGCATTCACACGCTGCACACCAAAAGGAGTGCCCAAAAGTGCCACTGCCGTGACAAGGGCACCCTTTTTCTGTGCCAAAAAGAAGTGGCATTTTGCTGCTTCTTTTTGGCCTGGAAAAATGCCAGATTGGTGCCATGGCATATGTTTGCTGTGGCCCTGAACCAGCATTCAAAGGGGCAGTGGCAAGCCACTCTATTTTGGGCAATCTGTTTTCCTTCCTAGTTTGGCTTGAGATGAGACCATAACTAAACTCGATGTGGCGACTGTAGGACAACATAGTGAAGAACAACCACATTTTCAAGGTAAACTGGAGAAACAAGTTAGGTAAGACATGATGGAGACTGTGATTTCCAAAGGAGCCATCTTGATTGAGAACCAAGCTGGTTGGATATCTGTCATCAGTGTGCATGTGTGTCAGATATCTGACCAAATTCATAAATCATGCTGCTTCAGAAGGATTTTGATGCTCTCTCTAAAGCGAGACTGTCTCTGAAACAATTTAGATTGACACTGGAATTCCCAAGATGTGTACTTGGGTGCACTGGAAGGCTACAGAAAGGCAGTCTTTCATTTTGCTTTCCCATATATGGGATAGGGAGATAAGAACTTGAATGATTCACAGGTCTACCTTTCCCTTTATCAATAACTATGCTTATGAGGTGGGAGTTAAATTTTGTAACATCTTTTGATTAAGGCTGCTCTTTCTTGTAATTTTCATTTTGACTAAGGCTGAAGGTTTGTGGTTGGCTTCTCTGCTACTTACCTTTGGCTGATTCTTTGTCCTTTCAATTCCTTCTCTTTCCATTTACAACCAATTCTCCTTATTCCAGTTTCCCACTTTCTCCCCTAAATTCTTCCTTTTCTTTTTCATTCTTTTTATGGTTTTTCTTTAGATGCTTGATTTGATATCTTCTTGCTGCAGTTTGCTAGTCTGTCTCTTGTGGGCATACACTGCCTGGCCAGGTTGCCATAAACCAGACCAGTTTTATTTTGACACTTCTGTCTCTTCCCATTCCAAACTCAGCTTTGGGGCCAAATAGATGGTGGGTTAGGGGCGGCTTAACGCCAGCCCTTTGAGCATCCCCCTTTGAGCACTGCAGCCCTGAAATGCTGCTCTTTTTGGGAGTGGAAAAAGTGTGTCTTTGTTGCAGCTGCAGAACTTTTTGGTGCTCCTTTTGGCGTGCGGCATCTGAACATCATACCAAAGAAGTGTTGTAACGCTGCCCACCATGTGGTCAGGCAGACATTGTGACAGTGGCTTGGGGCATGCGGTATATGGCTGCCATGCCCCTACTCCACCCTGAAACCGGCCCTTTTGGCTGGTCTGTCTAGGCTCTTTAATAAGTTCATTTGATACTTTCTAGTAGAAACCCCCCATCCCCCTTTATAGTCTATAATTTAGCAAATTTCTTACCAAGAGACTGCTGTATAGTGCCTTCTCTTTTCATATCAATTGGCCACCAAACAATAGGAAAGGAGAACAGGGAATGGTTTTACTACCCGAAAATTGCAGGCTCCTCCATCCTCCTACCTTCCTGAAATTTTTGGTGGGTCAAACATTCTGGCAAATGCAATTTATTTATTTATTTTCATCCAAAACCAGAAAACCTATAGGCATTTCCTCTTAAAAACAAATAAAAAGACACAAAACAAGCAAACAAAAGCCCAACAATCCCCCACCAAAATAAAAAATAAAACATAGTCACAAAGCTTAGCTTCAAAATATTTGCACCCACTTCTCTAAACTCTATTAGGCTTCATTGTCTTAGGCGGGTTACAGAACGCCCGTTTGGGGCAGGCTGCACCCGCCCCTTTCCCCAGTGTATTGGGGCCTCTGCTGCCAGACCGGCAGCCTCCAAGGCCCTGATCCGCCACTTTGCAGGCTGCGGGGAAGCGGCAAAAGGCTGCTTCCCCACAGCCTGGAAAGGGGTGTCCTTGGGGCTTCAAGCCCCAAGGACACCCTATAGCGGTGGGGAGGAGGAGAAAGGGGCCGCTTGGCCCCTTTCTCCCTTGCGTCGCTGGGCGCAGCCGTCTGAAGGCTGCGCCCAGCGACGCAAAGCAGGAAGGAGCTCTGAAATGGAGCTCCTTCTGGGGTCACACAAAGGGCGCCCTAGGCACCCTGGCGTGGCCCCAATACGTCACAACCGCACCGCCTCGTTTGGAGGCGGCGCGGTCGTGACGTAATCATGGCGGCGGCCATGTGGAACATCCACCGCCTTTTTGTGCGCGCGGAGTGTGTACTAGGGTTAGGGGGGTGCATAAGCACCACCCCTTCCTAACCCTAGTACGCGCTCCACGCGTACTTATATGGCAGTCTGTAACCCGCCTTTGAAAGTTCTATTGTGTATGCACATGGAGCCATTTGTGGATTTCCCATGTAGTCAATGAGAAAAATAAAACCTGTTTCCTGAATTTTGTTTTGGACTGTCAATTTGAATTAAGCAACCTCCAAAAACAGTTTAGCCTGTTTTCTAATATGCCAAATCGGACTCTGATTGATCTTGTGGCTTCTATATAATCTTACTATTTGGTTTGGCTTAGTTTTAGAAGAATAGAACTGTACACAGTCACCCTTTCTGTCTTTCCTCCTCTATACTGGTGATAATCAAACTTTCTTTCCACATTCCCCTTTAACTATGTACTCCCACAGACTGTAAAGGATTCTGAGCATGGCATGAAGTTCTTGGGTGAATGCTCAGCTGGTGGATGTTGTTGGCCGGGACTTCATGGGCTTCATTCTTCTCTTCCATGAACTGTATGTTCAGCTTTGAATATTAGAGCACGCAGCCTCTCAGAGAAACTTGTGTGCCATTATATTTTTGTTGCAGAACTACCAAGGAGCACCAGGAATCCCTGCAACATATTTTGAAAGAAAATAACTTGCTCGGTCTCTGTCTTTAATTAAGACCATATTGGGGGGTAAAACAAAAACAAATCTGGAACTGTGAGTTTTAGGCATGGCAACCAAAACCAAAACAATGGCCAAGCCTTTTTATTGGATAAGGCTTCTGTTTTGTTTTCCTGAAATGATGCTACGTCGTGTTCGTTTTTGCTCCCCTTTGGTGAAGCTGCTTTGAGAAATGACTTTTTAAAATGATGAGTGTTACTTAAGCAGCAGGCATGAAACTCCAAACACCTGGCACAATTTCCCTAGCGTGATTTGCAGTGCACCTCCAAGGACTGTGCAAACATCTGAAATTCATTCCTGAGATCTCAAAAGCCCTTTCCATCACAGATTGAATTTTTTTTGGTTGAGATTCATGATATAGCAGCTGTAATTTATATCAGCGATTGTACAATGGGGGCCATTCATGTTTCAAATGGTGATTGCCGTCATGTATAAAATTAAAGAATGAAGACAAATATAGCATGAATCCACATATCACACATTTCTTATAATGGACATTTCACAGGGAGCAACTGTAGCACAGCAATGCAGTGCTCACATTCCCAGGTTCAATCCCCAGTGTGCCGCTATAGTAGAAAGCAGCTGTGTGAAAGACCACATCTAGCAAGGGCTGGTAGTTGGCAAGATGGAGTGCTAACAACTTCACATAATACAAAACATGTTTGTGGTGTGTCTGCTCCAGGTTTGTGAACTCAGTGGCAAGTGAGGCTCCATTTGGCAATAACGATACAAACCACAATAATTGGCATACAACAGGCCATAACTTTATTGGTTGCAGCTGAAGAGGCTTGGCAACAGCATGGATCCAAGATCCAGGTATCAGTTGACCCATGTGCTGACTGATGACAGCTAACTCTCCCAGCCCATCTGCTGGGTAATTCAATGACAGCCAAATAACCCAGTCTGCCTGGAATGAGAGATGTGGAGTTTTATCTGAGGTGGGGTAGAGCTGCTTGTCACTGAGCTGGGCATGACCCTGGTTGCCCACATACCCAAGGCCTCATAAGGACAACCTCAATCACTTCTGATGGTTGGACAAGCCCTATTTTCCTCCCCTAACAGGATCCAGACCCCATGCTAAAACTACTGTAAGAGGTGGGGGCCTTGCTGCTGTTTCTTCCTCTACAACACCTGGGTTGGTCTTGTTGTTTGTTGTTAGTGGTGCTGTTGCCAAAACCCTGGAGTCACAGGAGGCAGTTATGCGAGTGGATGAATACTAACCCATTTGCTGCTGGCTGCTTTCGCATCTCACTTTCTTCTCTCACTCTCTTTGTTGCTTTCACATCTCACTTTCTTCTCTCACTCTCTTTGTTGCCGGGTTTGGGCCTTTTTAGGTGACCCCGGTGCAGCTCCAGCACAGCTTCTGGGCAGTTTGGGAGTGTGCATCATTTAAATGCCATGCTCCCAATGGGGCCCAACAGTGGACCTTTTGGTTACCTGTTTTGGGCCTTACTTAGTTACTTTGCCAATTGAAAGGAAATCAGATGGAAATGTCCACCCCATGTACATCTCTCCAGATTAATGGTAAGCAAAGGGCACTTAAGCCACACCTAAAGCCCACCTACTGACCAATCAAAATCATCATTAAAGTGGAATTGAATTATTGCACTGCAAATGATAGCAGAACAGTAGCAGGAAAGAATGTCATTAATACCGTTTTTGCATTAATGAAAAGAAACAGTTTCCAGTTTCCACCAGGAGAACAACAAAAGAGAGCTGATGTCATGTGATAAGACCCAGCCAAAGAGATGATTATCCTGCTTCAATTGCAATTTACTACCTTGTGTGATAAAGCCCATAATTTATAGTAATCATACTATGATGAGAAATAGTTAAACAAAAAAGAATGCTTACAATGACTTTGAGTTGTCTAAAGCATTATTATCAGTGAGAACTTGTAGTTTTCTACTCAAGCAAAACTTCTGAAGAATTTTGTGGATAACAAAAACAGTTTTGCTAAGTCTACCAAAGCATCTCAAGGCAGTTTTTTATTGCTCCCACAATACACTAAATATATTTCTATGGCATGAAACTGTTTTCCCAGGTAAGCCAATAGATTACTTTAGCTCTTGTTTAAAAAAAGATGTTTTTTTTTATTTCTTACCTTGTTCAGACAAGAATCAGTAAATGAACAGTAAACTTCCACAAAGCAGAAAGTTATATTTCAAGGTACTATGGATACATGTTGTTGTGCCTGATCCAAATATCAAATGATATCATCATGGGGGCTGTTTACTGCCATCAAAAGTGTTTTTTTAAAGTCCATCTGAACAATGCATAAACAGTCTACAAAGAACAGGCGTAAGCTCTGGATCATATATTTCTGAGGGTTCACTTCTGAGACAGAATGAAAATTGGCAGTTGTCTTTGAAATCCATGGCTGTTGTTTAATGCCCCCTCTGTTTGAAAATGCCTGCATCTCTGCTGTTAGATGGTAATGCTTCCCCATCTTTCCCCAGTGCATCCTTTCCTACAAATTCAAGCCAGGCTTTCAGTTCCTTCTGTTTTAATGTGTATGTCTTTCCTGCCTAATTACATTTCAAAAGGGATTTCTTAAACCACCTGAGATGAGGTCATATCCACAGCAAAATGAATTGGGAAAACTGGCTTAAAAAAAACAACACATAGCTAACAGATGCTTCAAAAGCATTCTCTTTCAGTCATTCTTTCAAAAACCTTACATGATCTCACGTTTTGTGTCCATTCTACATAGCTGTGTGGGTTTTAAAGTTTCCTTTGTATGCATCTTTGAAATAGTTTTGTGAATACTATTGTATTTCAAAGGGAAGCACTGTGAAAGAGGAGATGCTGATAACCCATGGAGGGTACACACTGCGCGATGCCTCTGTGGATAATGTTGAGATGGAAGTGAATTACACTTCCAATCATGAGTGATGTTTTAAGGGCAACAAGAGTTCCACTTGACTTACAGGACAGCCAGAGTTCATCTCTAGCCAAGTGAATCTTTGGCTTTGGAAATGGTTCATTTGCTGGCAGATGTTTCCTAGTGCATTATCTGCACCTTCTATTCTAGTGCCCCAGCTGCATCAAGTGAAAATCATTGATGGTTGCATCAAGTGAAAATCATTTTTAGGGTATAGCTCCTAGCTAATGATGCTTTTTAAATAGGAGCTGGTGGCGACAAGATATTTGCTTGAGTTGGCATTAATATTCTTCATGGTTAGAATAACTAATGAGAATAACATGGGGTTTAGATTTGTGACGAAGTGAGAGAGAGAGAGATCTTTTGCCTCAGCAGTGGGCAAAGTATAGCCCTCCACATGATGCTGAACTACAACTCCCATCAGCCCTAGCTAGTCTAGCCAGTGGTAAGGAATTATGGGGATTCTAGGAGTTCAGTTCAGCAACATCTGAAAAGCCATTCGTGGCCCAACCATGCTCTCCTTTTTGAAGTGAAGGAACAGGGCCTTTTCTCTTGTGGCACACTTGTCTCATGATTACTTTCCTGCATCTGGTGAAGAACTTTTTATTTTCATTTTTGTGTTTCTGCTTAGCCTCATTTTGTTCTGAAGATTTGTTTCATTCAGTGACAGAGCTACTGATTTTAATGATGTATTTGGATGGTTTCACATCGGTATAATTTCAGCCATGAGCTGATCTGAAGTCTTTCAGCTAAAAGACTGGCTAAGAAGAAAATGTGATACATAATTTAAAAACAGATAAGGAACCTGGTCCTGTGAAAATTTGCCTCAGAAACTTCTTTCTGCTTGAAGAAGGGTGGGGAAATTGCATAATTTATTCCACAGGGTCCAAGTGGCTGAATGGTATCCCCAACTCCAAGAACCACTGGTGGAATACCTCTTTCTGCAAATGGCAATTTTTATAACCTTCATTGAATGCCATAACCCCCATTATTTGGCTCTCCATGTCTTCTGGTGGATTGGAGTGCATGTGTTCTATGTGTGTACATAAAATGTCTAACATGTGTAGCATATATGTATAAACCAATCCATAAAAGCTGGAGATTTAGCTTGCAACAGAAATACACAACCTTTAAACAAAAGGTTTTCTTTTAATAAGGTACCCAGAAGAGTTTCTTGTGAGCCAGTTTGGGAAATGTTATGAAACTGGGAAATGTCTGGATGGATTTCAGGGATCCCAGTGGAGCAATACTCTGGCCATATTTTTGGATTCTTAAATACAAAACATCTAAGAATGAAGAATTGCAGTGGGGTTGGGGAAGGATGTTTTATTTGTTATTGAATTCTTTATGAACAATGTTTGTGTTATGCCTTTCCCTTAATTGTAACCTCAACCAAAATGGATTCAAATTGTTTCTGTCTGGATTTGTCTTAGAACAAACAAGAGCTTTAGCTGAAATAGTTGTCTGCAAAGGTTGTGCATACAATCAGTAGGAAACTCACCGGGAGGTTATCTGATGCCTTGTTTGATGTAGACTATTCTGTCATTTTCTTTAGATCTAGAAATCTAAGGACAGTTTGGAATGCTTTCCCCTCCCTATTCACTCTTTTAAAACTTGCATAAAGAACTTACTAAAGAGCAGAACTGTGAATGTTCTGATTCATGTCTGGAAGTTCAGTGTCAAGCTTGTATTTGAACCTTCTAGAAATGACAAAGATGGGAATTTTCCACTTTCTGTTTTTTTTTTCTCCTGCAAGTAAGGAAAGGTAACATCCACACAACTCTAAGAGGTGCTCGCTTGCCCATTTCCCAGCATACAAAGCAAAGTGTTCATTAGCTATGTTTCTTCTCCTTTCTCTTGTGTGCTCTGGAGTGCATTTTGAGAGTCTGTAGACTGTTAGCCTGGAAAAAATCCAACTACTCCGATTCGTTGTAATCACTAGTGAATTTTTTCTTTCCTTAAAGTGCCCTGTGGCCTGTTACACTAAACGCAGGCTGTGCTGATGGGGCTGCCCTGTTGACTTTGGAGTAGAAGGAATGCTTTGAGAATCAATCAGAGAATCAGCTTATAAAATGTGAGCTAGACAAGGTAACTGTTACGTGGATTTGTAATTGGTTGACTGGACGAACCCAAAGGGTGCTCAACAATGGCTCCTTTTCATCCTGGAGAGAAGTGACCAGTGGAGTCCCACAGGGCTCTGTCCTGGGGCCAGTACTGTTCAACATCTTTATCAATGACTTGGAGGACAAAATTGGAGGCATACTTATCAAATTTGCAGATGACACCAAATTAGGAGGAATAGCTAATACTCCAGAGGACAGGATCAACATTCAAAATGACCTAAATAGACTAGAAAGCTGGGCCACAGCTAACAAAATGAACATCAACAGGGAGAAATGTAAAGTACTGCACTTAGGACGAAAAAATGAAATGCACAGATATAGGATGGGGGACACCTGGCTTAAGGAGACAACATGTGAAAGGGATCTAGGAGTCCAAGTAGACCATAAGTTGAACATAAGTCAACAGTGCAATGCAGCAGCTAACAAGGCCAATACGATTTTAGGCTGCATCAATAGAAGTATAGTGTCTAGATCAAGGGAAGTAATAGTGCCACTATATTCTGCTCTGGTCAGGCCCCACCTGGAATATTGTGTCCAGTTCTGGGCGCCACAATTCAAAAAGGACATTGAGAAACTGGAGCATGTCCAAAGGAGGGCAAGTAAAATGGTGAAGGGTCTGGAAACCATGCCCTATGAGGAACGCCTTAGGGAGCTGGATATGTTTAGCCTGGAGAAAAGAAGATTAAGAGGTGATATGATAGCCCTGTTTAAATAGTTGAAGGGATGTCATATTGAGGAGGGAGCAAGCTTGTTTTCTGCTGCTCCAGAGACTAGGACAAGGAACAATTGATGCAAGTTCCAGGGAAAGAGATTCCACCTGAACATTAGGAGGAACTTCCTGACAGTAAGGGCTGTTTGACAGTGGAACACACTTCCTCGGAGTGTAGTGGAGTCTCCCTCCTTGGAGGTCTTTAAGCAGAGGCTGGATGGCAATGTATTGGGGATGCTTTGATTTGGTTTTCCTGCATGGCAGGGGGTTGGACTGAAATATCCCTTGTGGTCTCTTCCAGCTCTATGATTCTATGATTCAATGCAAACTGTATTTGGCTGGCAATTTATTAAAGAGGGTCTATTTTCGGGATGAAATATTGTTCTCTCTACTAAATTGTGTCTCACCTCTGAATTGGGAAGCCTTGTCACCATGCAAACTATGCGAATAATTTTACCCCACGTCTTACCCCTCCACAGTTTTGCTAGTCACCCAATGCTTTGGAATTGGAAGGTGAAAATGATGAGGCTGCCCAAGTCCCCAAATATCTTTAACGGCAGAGAAGTATGAGCTAAACAGAATGGGAAGATTACCATTGTGCCCCAAGCAATTAACTTGTACCATGTCAATCTGAGGGGCATCTTCGGTCCTATTATGCTCCACTTTTCTGTCTTCTCATTTCTAATCTAAAGCTCAGACTTAAGGCTGCTTTCTCATTAGCCTTCCCTCCACCCCCTCATTAACCCTTCACCTTCAGGGGGGAAAAACAAGCAATTTGCTCTTCGGTTTCCCTGAAAACATCGTTTTCTATGCCCCAGAAGGAGCTCATTAACATTGTGTATACTGAACATTAATTTTTTTCAAGACAGGGAAGCTATTCTGTTTGGTCCTGGCCCATTGAGAAGCAAAGAACAAAGCCTCTCCATCAATGGCCTCTTCATATTTCACTCAAAGCCTTCAGCAATCAGCTAGTTCCTTGCTCCCATTGGGACAAACTCCCATTAAATACATGGAGGGGTGAGGCTACAATTAAAACTGCCAAGAAGAAAAAAGACAAAACTATTATTTTGTCAGTCTAAGGGGAAAAATCATACAGGTACAATTTGAGGTAAATGTTGCTATTAAGAATGAGCAAACTTCAGCACTGGACCAGTTTCCACATTGTTCAAGTAGATAAAAATCCACACCAAGAAACCACACATAGAAAGTCATCAACTTGCATTCCTCTCCCACATGTAAGGCAATGTACAATCCAGTTTCCACGCATGCATCTCTACTTCTGTAGGTCCTGTCTTGTGATTAGTCTGTCACCCAAAACAGGTGCAATGTGTGCTGGTAGAGTTCGGAGAAGTCACTTTTTGGACTGCAGCACCGGAATCCACCAGCCAGCATGCTTGGAAAAGTTACTTTTTGAATTACAGACCCAAAAATTTAACAGTTTTCCCTGCCTTCTCAAGCTCTGCACAGGTATGTTTCACCACACACCATAGTCCTAAGTACAGTGCAGTTGTAGTGGGCATATTTGAGCCTCTGCTTATAGGGTCTAATTAGCCATCAGTTTAAGATTGCAATCCTAGACTATGGTGCCAGGCCAACTGTAGTCAAGGGCAGTTAATCAGTAGCCACATGCAATGCCGGGTGGCCTTTATAGAGGTAAACTTCCATTTCATACAACAAAATCTGGAAAAGCACGACTTTACAGTTGGGTGGGGTCTCTTCTGTATGCAGATCTTCTGTGATGGATAGGGACAGAGGATATTTAAAATGAGAATCTCCATGTTTAAGTGATGTGTGTCCCCAGATCCTGGGAATAAACAAAATGCCTAGTTCCTAACACTTAGCTCTTAATGCTGCAAAACAAATTGCACATTGATCATGTAAAGAAATACCATGTGCTATTTAAAAGAAACTTAAACAATTAACTGCAAGTGGACAGTCTATGTCCCTGATCTTTGTCCTCTCTCAACTGATGGGATTTTTTCTGTTTGTAAAGACTATGTACTCTGATGGTATTAATAGACTGCATATTTCTATATGAATATTCCAATTTGTTAACACAAGATCCAAATATAATTAAGAGAGACAAATAAAAATACAATAAGTTATTATTTTCCTCCAAGAAATCTTAGAAATAGTAGGGACAAAAGTTCTTTAAATAGATTATCATTTTAAAAACTCTGGAAGCCTTTGTTCTTGTGAAAGAAAACTGCTGTTTCATTTCCCTGGAGCCATTGATAATATGATGCAAGAACATCAGAGACGATCTAATCCAAGATAGGTGCCATCCCCAAGGGAACTCGCTCTCCTTTGTTTTACATTTCCATTGGAAATCTGGGAGATTTTGCATGCAAACGTCTTATTTCATGGAACTGCTTCTCAAATTGAGAGATTCTATCTAGTAGTGCTGCGGAAAAGGCTTTTCAATGAAGTGGGCTGCACAGTCTTCTGTTTACAGAATACTGATGCATCATCTGATATGCTTGAAATTGTTAACTTCTATTTCACTAAAGCTGAGAGGATTTCAGTGAAGCCATGATCTAATAATAATTTTAAAAACCCTTTAGTGTCTTTTTTTTAACATACCTGCCTGACAAGCAGAATTTGGGCTTGTATATATCACTGTTTGCTGCAGCTTTTCATTTAGTTAGGAACCTTGTTTCTGCAGAATTATTGATCATGATGGAGAAAGGACTCAGAAAGATACTGAAAGTTCTTATCTTATCCCCCCCCCCGACCAATTAGATTTTAACATTAATTAGTACAGTGTATAAATGTCCAATGCCTAGGGCATTTTTTCTGAATTAAAACTTGAGAAAAATTCAATCTTACTTTTAAAGAGTTGTTGTTGTTGTTGTTAAGTGCCTTCAAGTCAACTTTGAGTCAACATCAACTCATGGCAACCCCATAAAATAATAGAATTGGAATTGTAGAGTTGGAAGAGACCACAAGGGCCATCTAGCCCAATCCTCTACCATGCAGGAACATCTTCACAGATGTCCATCCAGCCTCTGTTTAAAGACCTCCAAGGAAGGAGACTCCGAGGGAGTGTGTTCCACTGTCGAACAGCCCTTACTGTCAGGAAGTTCCTCCTAATGTTGAGGTGGAATCTCTTTTCCTGTAGCTTGCATCCATTGTTCCAGGTCCTGTTTTCTGGAGCAGCAGAAAACAAGCTTGCTCCCTCCTCAATATGACATCCCTTCAAATATTTAAACAGGGCTATCATAACACCTCTCAACCTTCTCTTCTCCAGGCTAAACTTCCCAGCTCCCTAAATCTCTCCCCATAGGGCATGGTTTCCAGACTTTTCACCATTTTAGTCACCCTCCTTTGGATACGCTCAACAAACTTCAGGAGAACTTGGTCACTTCCACCTAATGATCCCACCACTTGCACCCCCATTAACCAGGTCATGCCTGTTGGTTAGCATCAGATCTAAAAGCCGACCCTCTTGTTGCCTCTTCCACCTTTTGGACAATGTGGAATTTGCTAGACCTTGAGGGTTTGGCTGGGTTTGACTTCCAGCAAATATCAGAAGCTACCCATCACTACTACATCTCTCCTTTCTGAGTGTGTGGTCATCTGTTCTAGAAAGGCCTCATCCAATTCCTCCATCTGACTTGGGGGGTCTGTAGTAGACTCCCACCATAACATCTCTGTTGTTTCCCTCCCCTTTAATTTTTATCCAGACGCTCTCTACCTGGCTTTCAGGATTAATGTCTCTGGATCTCTTCATTGGTGTAAATATCCCTGACATATAATGCTATTCCTCCTCCTTCCCTATTTGGCCTATTTCTCTTAAAAAGTTTATACCCCTCTTTTCCTACATTCCAATTATGAAACTCATCCCATGAAGGAGAGAGTTACCATATTTTCAACAGCCCTGCTCAGGTCTTGCAGGCTCAGGGCCATCTGTTCCCTGACTGAGTCTATCCATTTGTGGTGCAGTCTTCCTCTTTTCTTATCATCCTCCACCTTACTGAACATTATAATCTTTTCTAGTGATTTCTGTCTTCTCTTTATATGGCCAAAGTACAACAGCTTCAGTTTAGTCATTCTAGCTTCTAGGCAGATTTATTTGTCTTTTTAGATGGCCACATCTAAAAAGTATCCACAGAACTCTTCTCCAGCACCACATTTAAAATTAATTGATTTTCTTCCTGTCAATTTTCTTTGCTGTTCAACTTTTACATCCATGCATAGAGATGGGAAATACAAGGGCTTGAACTATCCTAATTTTAGTATTCAATGATATATCTTTGCACTTCAAGATCTTGCCTAGCTCCTTCATTGCTGTCTATCCAAATCATAATCTTCTGATCTCATGACTACAGTCTACACTCAGAGTAGTGATTGAGCCAAGGTGTGTAAAATCTTGAACTATTTCAATGTTTTCATCATTTACTTTAAAGTTATGTAAATCCTCTGTGGTCACTATTTTTGTTTTCTTAATGTTCAGCTGCAAACCTGCCTTTGTACTTTCTGCTGTGACTTTTTTCAATAATCGTTCCAAGTTCTTGGTATTTTCTGTTACTAGTATTGCGTTATCTATATATCTCAGATTGTTGATATTTCTTCCTCCACTTTTGACACTTTATCACTCTGCATCCAGTCCTGGTTTTTTGTATCATGCTTCATACATTTAGCATACAAATTAAATAAACAGAGTGATGAAATGCAGCTTTTGCTTGACCCTCTTACTCCATTTCTCCCTATCCAGCCCTGTCTTGTCCCGAGTACAGGATATACATAAGACAATGAAATGTTGTGGTATCCCTATTTCTGAATGCTGATTCCATTTCACTTTATAAAATTGGAGGTTCGTATTCATATGGTTCTTCTATAGATTAATCCGTCTTCCTTTCATCTCTCTCACATAGTTCTTCAGTATATTTTTTCCATCATCTTTTTATTTCCACTTGGTCATGCAATGTGTTCTTCTTTTCAAAATACGTTTTTTAAAAATAAAATATTTATTGGCATAGTAAATTGCAATTAAATAAAGAGCACAAATCTAACATCAAACAGCATCCAAATAAAATGAAATAACTACTCTACTTCCATCTACATATAAGACATAATTTCAACAAACAAAACTAAAAGATTACTTCCCACTAAGTTCAAGATAATAATATGACACATATATTAAACTTCTCTACTCTGCTACATAATATTATGCTTCCTGACTAAAAATAGCAAAAGAAGGATATTTCGTCTTCAGAACTGAGTCATGGTCTTTCCTTCTTCCCCCCCCCCCCCTTTATTTTCTTCAAAATGAAAAGTTGCCATTCTTTTAAAGAGTTGTCCAGGGACTTTTCTCTAATATATGTAGATAATTTGTCCATTTCTGCCATTTCAGAGACCTTTATGATCCATTCTTCTTTTGTTGGTAATAATGTATTCTTCCAGTTCCTGGCATACAATAAGCTTGCTGCTTATATAATATAAGAGGTGATTACATTTCTGTTTAAATAACCCTAATAATGAGAGCTCAAGTTTTAATTATATTCTTATTTCAAGGAGGTCTTGTATCAGCTTCTGAACCATTTTGCAACATGTTTTAGCTTTATCTCATGTACATCACATGTGGAATAATATACTCTGATCTCCCTTTCCCCAAACAATTGCTCTTAAAATCTCACACCTGAGACAGCCTTGGGAATACAGAGGAATGGCCTCTTCTCTGCTAAACAATTTCTCATAGCACATCCCAGCCTATTCAGTTCAAGTTCAGCTTGGCCAAGAAGACCTCTCCCCTGCCCCACATGAACTCTCACTGACTTTTCTTTCTGTTTCTGACAGAAGTAGTTGTTTCTTTTGTTTGGACAGAATACAGGCAGACAGAAAAGGTGAGGTAACTATGAAAATGAGTTTTCTTTAAGATTATCAATTAATCTGAGTTTTTTGTGCAGCTCATATTTTTCAACATACCTTGCCCCTTGCTGGTAACTTCTGCTCATTCGCTGCACATGGACCCATAGGAGCTTATCGCACAGGGCTTGGAGAACACAAATGGAGCAGAACAGAAAGGAATAGGAAAGGAACAGAATGGGGAAATCACGCATTTTACTGCATGGGAGAACGCCGCCAATGCTGCCGGAAGTTCCCAATCCATTCCCCATCCATCCCACTGCTGCTGTTCAGAATTGCTCTTGAAAATCAGCTGCTGTGGGATGGTTGGGGAATGGATTGGGGACTTCTGGCAGCGTCAGCGGTGTTCTCCCATGTAGTAATATGCATGGTTTTCCCATTCCATTCCCTTCCCACTTCCTTCCGTTCTACTCCATTTGCATTCCTCAAGCCCTGTGCAATAAGTTCCATAGAGTTGGAAAGGACTGCATGGTCCTTCTAGTCCAACACCACACAAAGAAACACCATGAGGTAGCCACCCATATGCCCCTTCCTCTTTTATTGGTCAAGCTGAGTCAGAACATACTCAATAATGAGTAACAGGCAAACTGATTTCATAAGATGTAGACCAGGCTGCTCAAGTGGAATCATAGTGCTGTAACTGTAGTGTGAAAGGGCCCATATCTAGTGCAACAAGTGGCAGTTTTCCTCCCCTGCCCACAATCACAAACTGGAAGCTAACTGAAAGGAGTCAGTGGCTCACTGAGATGCAGTTGACAATGTACTTCATGAGAGAGCATACCTGGCTCTTGGGGATTTTAAATAATGTAAGACATTTAACTTTCATAGCACACTTACATATCGCTCAGGGCACATTGATGTGTATCCCAGCACACAGACTGAGTACTAAAACATGAATGCAGTGATATATTTCCATTGAAATTGCATCTTATTAACTAGATCCTTTGGAGTTTTGCTTTCTTTTCAATAGGGCCCTGATTCAATATATGTGAAATGCCATCCTACCCATGGGCATGCAGTCTACAACATTATTTTCAAGAGGACCTGGCTGGACTTGTATGGGGTAGGCTATGATCCAACTTGGTGTAGAACATGAAGTGAAAACCACAAACTCATTATGGATATTATGAAAAAACCCTATTCTAACTCAGTTTAGTTCTGCCTATGCTGGCTAATAGCAGCAATTTGGAATTATAGCAGAGCTAGAGTTCTCTTAACATGTGCGCTAGGCCTAAATTGTTATTCCAGATAAGATCAATTGTGTTCAAAAACTAAAGCCGTGAAAAAGTCTTACTAGTTAAGGTGAACCCTAATAACAAAAGTGTTACAAAAGTGGGAAATAAATAATCCTCTTCTCTAGAATATAGGTAGGAAATGTGCAGCCCTCCAGATACATCCTTCCCCATCGGCTGTGATAGTTGTTCGGAGCTGAGAGCCACATGATTCCCACCTTCATCCTATAACTTCATGCCTGATACAACAGAGCTATCTATCCTCTTATTAAAGACACTCTTCCACCAGTTCCATAAGTGGAGTTACCAGTGGGCCAATTGGTGTTTTAAAGATACGGGAGATTATTCTAGAATATGGAGCCCCTTTTCTGCACTGAGTTGTCTCAGTTTTGTGATCAAGATGACTCCATGAAGAAATATCCAGTATATTATTCTTAACTTTAAGAGTGTGAACTTGGGCGTGCAGGTCTGTTGTGCTCTCTGTGTGTAAGAAATAGCATCTCCCCCTCTCTCTCAAAACAAAATTTCAATGAAGTTCAAGATGACATGTGTATGAAGCCTAAATATCATGTTATTTTATCTGCTGTCAAATTTCTAGTTCTGAGAATTTTACTCTACTCAGTGTATGCTTTTAAATATCACAAAATGTAAGGCAGCACACCAGGGAAATGCACAACTGTGTTGCAGCAGTGCACACTACACATCCAAATTTCAGTTACACGCCACTGTGCAGTTCTAGAATTTCCTTTTAATCATTATTGGCTATAGGTCTTTGTAACCAGAGATGCCAGATACTGAAATTTACAATTTGTACAATCAGAGATCTTTACCACTGAGTCATACTCACTCCCTTTGATTTGTTGCTTGATGACAAATGCTACAATTTTCCTCATCGGTGAAATGGAGTTGACTGCATTCCTGAAAGAGTAATTAATTCAGATTCAAGTTTTAGCGGGTTCTGTAATGAGTTGTTCAACTGTACAAGGGGTCTGGATCCATCTATTTGGAGGAGTCAAGAATGATTTGATGGTGCTGTTTATATATTGCACCTTGAGAGACCACAGGCCACAGAAAGTGGTATGTTTTAATCCAATGGTTTAATTTTACTTGGATTTCACACACACATCCAGAGGACCTGTTAAAACCCTTGCTAACCACTGAATATTCCTGCTAATTGAGAACGATATTCATGTACAGTGGATCTTCAATATCCACTGGAGTTTGTTTCCAGAAGTCCCTGTAGATACCAAAATCCATGGATAATTAAGCCTCGTGATATATAATAGCATACAAATGGTGTCCCTTATATAAAATGGCTAAATCAAGATTGGAAAAGAAATTCAATATTTTCAAACCATGAATGTTTGAATCTGTGCGTGCAGAATTTGTGGCTACAGCAGCTAACTGTATTTGTTTCTTGTCTGAAAGTATTACACAGAAATATTTAAATCACCATGCCTGTGTGACTGCAACAATTACGAATTATAATGTTCATGTTGGATGAGGAATTATGGAAGTTGTTGTCACAAAAAGGTAATGTTTCCAAGCCTCACATGTATTTGATTTAAACTACCTTTGACTGTCACGGAAAGAGGAACAATATACCAGCACAGAACAAAACTGAACCATGTATCTCCTCATAACTTGAACTAAACCCACTCTGTGATAATTTGTACCAGTTCCTGCTCATACTTCACTCCTGGCAAAGAACTGTCTCCATTTTTATTTTTATTTATTTATTGGATTTATATACCACCTTTCTCCCAAAATACAATTCAAGGCAGCTGTCCACAGGTCTACCTTTTGGTAAATCTTTCTTTTTTTTAACTTTAGAAAATATATTCGGTTCTTTTAGCCTTTTCTTGAATGTCATATTCAAAGCATTTTATCATCTTTATTTCTGTTCTCTGTATCACCTTCAGTTTCTTTATATTTTTCTTAATATATAGTGAACAAAAGACATCTCCAGAGAACTATCTGCAATCTGCAGGAGTCTGTGGGCCTGCATTCCTACAGCATGCATAAAACCTCTGTTCTTTTCACAGTCACAGTTGTCAGGAACACAAGAACTGGGGGTCAGGGCTCAGCTTTGGCAGCTCCTACTAGTGATCTTTGAGCATTATTGTTTTTGTATGCCTTCAAATTGTTTCCAACTTATGGCGACCCTAATGTGAACCTATCACTGGTTTTCTTGGCAAGATTTGTTCAGAGCAGGATTGCCTTTGACTTCCTCTGAGGCTGAGAAAGCGTGACAGTAGGTTTCCATTGCTGAGGGGGGATTCGATCCCTCGTCTCCAGAGTCAAACCACTACACTAAACCAGCTCCTATGCCCTTGGTATAATGTTCTTCTATCTTTCTATTTAGTGATTGATAATAGATGGTGTTAATGACCTCGGGGCCTAAAAGCATTAAATAAATAAATGAATAAAACCAAAATTATATAGCCCTTTCACAGTACATAGCTATAGGGCAATGATTCCACTTCAGTAATCATGGATCCATGCTATGGAATCTTGGAAACTGCAGTTTAAGTAGGGCTATTTAGGATTCTCACTCAGAGAGCACTAGTTCTTCCCGAAATTACAAATCCCAGAATTCCACAGTACATTGCAATGGTAGTTAAAGTGGAATCATAACCCCCACAGAGAGGTCATACTGTATGTTATTAAAGAAGCTTTGCACCTTCCACTGGGAAAGATGTGCACAGGCATGTTTGAAATCAGTGGCCATCCTTTCCCTGCTCTGGGAGAAAAGAGCCAAACAAAGTTTTGGGTTCTTTTTTATTTGGATGTTGCGCAGTCATGACCCCACAAAAGAAAAGAAAAGAGCTTATAAAAAATTAATTACTTTTTTAGACTTTGTATTCCAAAGGTTTCTGGCTAAGTCTTCAGATCAACCTCATATCATGCCAAGTCAGCATCCAGCTTTCAAATGAAATGATCTACCATGGCCAGCTGTACTTTGTCATCACTTTTTTTTTGGACCGGATGGAAATATTCAGACACTTTTTGAGGATACCTATCTTTTTTTCCTCTCTCCAACAACTGACTCCTTATTATTGAAACCTGGTGGAATACAAGGCTATCATTCTCTTACTTTCTTCTTGGATCTCATTCTGCTGTTTGGTTGATTTTCCATATGTTAGGGTGTGCGTCAGCAGGGAGCTTTTTTCAGTACTCCAGACCTTCATCTTTTTTGGACTACAATGCAGTTTGTGGGATTCTGAAGGTGTGGTGTAAAGAAGTAACATAGGAGATTATCGCACACACTTTATCCCGTCATTTTCCCGACAGGATACACATAAATTTAACTTCAAAGATGGGTCTTGCCAGATTCTCCTGTATGCAACCTGGGTTTATCCCGCAGTTTTTCAAGGGTGGGATTTTCCTGTCCTTGAAAAACTGTGGGATAATCCCGGGTTGCATATGAGCTACATAAGGGCTGCATTCGGGACCTGTCTTTGAAGTTAAACATGTGTGAATCCCATTGGGAAAACACTGGGATAAAGCACATGCAATCATCTCTTTTTACCATTCTCCGCTTCAAATACAGACCTACCCTTGACTTGTAGTGCCAGCACCCATCCTTCAGCCCAGTGCATGGTATTGTTTTCTGTGTAGCTGTCTTATTTGTATCCTCACTTTCTCCACATGAGAAACAACCCCTCAGAACAACCATTATGGGCCCAAACCCACCAAATAAGATAGATTACTATGTGAGATTTCAAATCCAGGTCTCACCAGTCCAGTCCAGCAGTCAATTCAGTGTGCTTCATTGCCTTTAGCAGCATACCCATCTATCCCTTTGTCACTACTGATACTCGCTGTAACTGATGAGAACTGCAGAGCAAGAAAATCTGGAGAGCTGTACTTTGTCCTGCTTTGCCCACTCCCACTTTAAATCTTATAGGAATTTCATGTTTTACACTTGGACAACAATCCTATGCCCACTTACCTGGAGGTATGCCCCACTGAATGCAATGGAAATTAGAGGGGGGCTGCACTATTAAATGCTGTTTGGGCTTGAATATTAAAAACATATGATACAGAATAATATGTCTTATGTGGTCATAGTTTTTCAAAGCACTGCAAAAATTAAAGCATTTGACATCTTGCTGCTAGAATAGACAGTATTTTTAAAAATACTGTGGCACCTTCTTGGTAAATTATGATGGTATAAGCTGGACTTAATCACAATTCATTTAAGTCATTGTGTATGTTCGAATTCTCTACTGACCATGCAGCAATTTTCTTGTAGCTGGACACAGAGCCATGACCCTGAGGTCCCTGGAAATGACCACAATAGGAAAATAGTTGGACACCTGTCTGCAGCTAAGAAAATGTGGTTAAGAGGTTAGAGCTATGTCTCCCAGTACAGTATCATGGCCCATTGGCTGATGTTCCATCCCCACTGAACCATTCATGCCTCTGAATTTTAAAAAAAAGATTTTTGTGACTCTAAAGCATTTCCCCCGCCACCTTTTTGTTGCATGCCATAGGGGAAAAACACACAATGCCCTCACATATTAAAATACTTATTTTTCATGCATGTGAGGTGAATATGACTACTCATTTATGGCTTCACTGTACAAGCAGTGTAACTGCTCAGCCTTTATGCAAATAGAAGCACTCTGTACATTGTCATGTCCTTATCTGTTTGCCTCTGGTTGTCTTGGAAGTCTTCATGGTAGTGAAAAGCACTGTTTTTCATTAAATGACAAAGAGTATTTCCAACATCTGTCTATGACAGTGCTAGCTTCAAAGAAAATGATAATGCCACTGGCAGGTAAATTTAATAACCTTTAAGAGTCTCTCTCTCTCTCTCTCTCTTCTCTCTGTGGTGTGTCTAAACTTTATCATTACAAAAATTCACAAGATCCAAAATTTGGTGGGAAGAAGGAACCTAACCTATATTAACTATACTGGAAAACCACTGTACCTAGTCCAAAGCTTGAGGGAAATCATTACATCAGTTAATTATATTGTGAAATGTTTAGCTCATTAATGTGGTTGAACTCCATAATGGTTTAATTCTATAGTTCATCCTACACTCTATCTATCTATCTATCTATCTATCTATCTATCTATCTACCTACCTACCTACCTACCTACCTACCTACCTACCTATCTATCTATCTATCTATCTATCTATCTATCTATCTATCTATCTATCTATAATATTAAATGATTCAGGCTTGTTCTAATATGCTGTTGGGGAATGTGAGCTATAGCAATATTTCTCACAAGCAGAATAATTGTTATTCAGAAGCAGAAGTTGAGCAATGACCAGTGCCATCTGCCCCCTCCCTCCCCACATGGGGTTTAGGATAAGGGAAAAACCCAGAAATTAATCTACTTTGGTAAAAACACATAGTTTTCTTACAAATACTAATGTTTCATAACATTCCATGATAAAAAGCTCTGTTACATGTCCGTTCAAACATGAAAACAAAGGGGTCATAAAGACTGGCAGCTTGGAGCTGCCTGAGGCTGCTCCAGCCCCAGTCACCCCCCGATTAGTGTAGGACCATAGTGACCGCACAGCCTGGGTGAACTACAATGAATGTATTTGCACTATTCTCACTCTCTCTCAATCTCTCTGTGTGTTTCTCTGTTCATACGCTCAAAGTCAATTAAAAGTTTCCAACATCCCCCCTCCCAACAATTCCCTCCTCTTTTGGCTTCTCCCTCTGCCTTCAGCCCGCACATTCAGTTTCATAACCACCCCTTGCTACAGTGAGTCACACACTTTGAGAGGTTGGATTGAAACTGTTAAGAGATTGATTTTAGAGCAAAATATACAGTCTATTCCAAAGTAAAATCTTCATTGAATTCAAGGAGGCTTATTCCCAGGTAGGATTACTGCAACCATGTCTAAATAAGCCCATTGTTCTTAGGTGGCATGAGGGATGAATTGGGAAGTTTTAATGCTTGGAGAAAGGATGAACCAGGCCAGGCTGCTACAGAGGCTCCTTTAATGATTATGTATTCACCAGTTCCTGACCTACCTAAACTATTTCCTGAACTTTTGCTTCCAACATTTCACATGCATCACGTGGAAAAAGTAAGATGGATGTAGAAAATAGGCACCTGATATTTTCAACTTGAGATACCATGGACTCAACAGGGCAACTGCAGCTCCTAAATGTAAATATACCACAAGTCTTTGCAGGTCATACTATGATTAGGAGGAGGAAGAGAGTGATTCAGTTGTGCAGAAAAATCTTTGGAACATTGAAACTTTGTTTTGATAAAAAGTCCTCTATTCTTGATTCACTGATTGAACTTTATAATCAGTCACGTGTTGCTACACTTGTAGTGATTTTGTGTCTTATAACTGAAATTAACACATCAGCCCTTATTAGTCTTTAATATGACATTTTATTAACTTTAATAAGCAAGTGCTCCTTGGCCAGCCCAGTGATTTAAAATGAAGGCACATCCCACAGGCCAGTATTAAGAGTAGTCTCCTTCCCTATCTGCAAGTCCCATGACCTAGGATCTTATCAGACACATTTTTCCCCATTATGGGTATGGGAAGGGGATGTTCGGGGACACGTGAGGCCAAGAAAAAAATGCATTTTACTGCAAACCAAAGTGTCCTCAAAATTTCCCCATTCCATTGCCCGGGCCCAAGCCATTCCTACTCAGTGCTGAGAGGTGTCCTTTGGCTTGAACAGAAGACTTCCAGCCGAGGCAAAGGATGTGCCTCAGTCATGAATGTGAATGGCTTGGCGCCAGGCGACGGAATGGGGCCATTTTGAGGACACTTTGGTGTGCAGTAAAATGCATTTTTACTTGGCCTTGCACAGCCCTAAGCGTCCCCTTCCCATGCCCATAACGGGGGGGAAATGTGTCCAATAAGGTACCTAGACTGGCAGGTCTAGAGCCCTTCCCTTCACCAAATGAATGCCAAAGGGCTTCACCATAACTTTATTTTTCTCCCTCCTCCCAACTACCACAGAAAAGGGGCAAACATGTGCTCAGCCTCTTTCCCTCATCATATCTACCAAAAAGGCCTGCACATCCATTTCAAATCCCTCAGGTAAAACATATTACTATGCTTTGCAAAATGAAAACCATTGGCTCTGCAGAGCTCTGGCTACGGAGAAACTATTTGGGGTTGAGGAAGAGTCCCTGGCCTTCAAGGCCACTATGGGACACAAAGCCCAATCCTTTCAGAGGCCCAGCAGTGTTGTCAAACCAACCATCCTCTAATCAGTACACAAAGGGATCTTGTAACACACCTTGATTAATCTCAAAGGTGCCACAAGATCCCTTTGCGTACTGATATTCCTGACTAACATGGCTATGTCTCTGAATTCTGCTTAGGTAACTGAAAATCCCTAAATTCAAGCACCTCATTAATAAACACCAAGGAAGCAACTATTCTCTATAGCTTCTATCCCTTCTTTAACTATTACAGAGCCTTCACACAAGCATTTATCCAGACAATCAGTATTCCTCTTTTACACGATCCAGGCTTGTAACAAAATAAAAAAGCACTGAAGGAGTTGTGCTTTCTAGGAGGAATCAGGAACCATTTAGGAGCTCCTTGTGCTGTTTCTGACCTGAGAAAGACTTCATTTAAATAAAATTTAAATATTGTTTGGAAAACAGTCTGAGACTGGCATCCAGGGGGTTAGAATAACTAACTAGAATAACTAACTAGAATTGACCCATTCAATCAATTGTTGAATGGCAAAACAACACATAGGTAAATCCAATGGATTCAGTGGGTTTAATACTGTCAGGACTGTTAAAGGATTTAGGACTGAGGGTGTAAGTTACAGTCTTATGAACATGAAACTTGGTTATGTACTGTTAATGTCTACTCATCTGATTTAAAATAAAATGTGCCCCACCAGCTCTTCCAGGGGGGTCATAGTTTCATGCAAAAATCTCACAGCCACTTTTAGAACTCAGGAAGTCATGGTTTGTACCAGTACCCAGTGGTCACCTATTCACTGTTGTGAAAATCTGGACACAAGCTTTCGTCACTGTGTTCAGGATTAGGAAGAAAGGTGTGCTTTGAAGTGTTTTATTAACCATCTCTCTGCCACCATAAATAAGATCTTCCTCTGTCTGTTTCCTGTAGTACAGAAGGTGATATACCTCTGTTAGATGTTAACAAATAGTTCTGAAGTGGAAAAGCTTGAGAGCTCAGAAGCAGGGCATTATTTCAAACCAGATTCATTAGGGCTCAGCAATGGAACCCTATTAAATTTGCTGTTAAATGATAAAATCCACTCTGAAACATATGAAGTAAAAACAAGAAATATATCCAGAGGGTTATCTATATTAGTATGTGCAGCAAAAGCGACAAAGTCTTGTGCCACCCCAAAGATTTAACACATTTAGGCTAGCATTTTGTTAGAGACACACATATGCACAAGTCACACTATGTGTGTGGGGCAAATTATTCTCTGTAATATACTACAGACATATTCTGCTGTTAGTGGTGGAAGGAGAGTTGTGGACACAGGAACTTTGCACATTGCAACTGTACATTGCTCAGTGTACGCTGCACATTATGCATCATCTATTGCATACTGCACAATGGCACTGAATCTCTGACATGCATTTGCAACATTACTTTTTTCCATGTTGTGCTGGCATAGCATATCTCTGTATGGGAATATTTATGCTATGCTTGATGGGATACTGGATTGCAATCTTAGTATGGCATATGTCTTTGTGGATTATAGTTCATTTCATCACCTAGTAAGGCTGTTCTACAATAAATATCAGGCCTTTAAGATGCCATAAGGATCTGTGCTGTTAATAAGAAAGTTTTGTTGTTTGTTGTCATGTGCCTTCAAGTTGTTTCCAACTTGTAGCGACACTAAGATGACCCTATCATGATGTTTTCTGGTGCTGTGTGACTCATCTATAGATGCCCAGTGGGTTTCCATGGCCAAGCAGGGAATCAAAGTCCAATCTCCAGAGTCCAAGTCCTATGTTCAAAATACTACACTACATTGGCTCAATAAGAAAGATAGCACTCTGAGTATATGCAGAATGTGTTCTCCTCTCCACAGAGTGTCTACAACCAGACTCTGGTTTATTATACATATTACTGGCAGAGAAACCAAAATAGAATGTACATATTTGATTTCTGAGATGATGAAGATTACAGCAGAAGCAAGGTAATATTCCCCACACTTCTAAGATAAGAGGTAAGAACACCGATAACAGCAACCATGGTCTTTCAAATAAATCTCACCCCATTGCTCCCTATTGAGAAATTAAGTAATGCTTACAAGTAAAATCCAAGACAGAAGAGGTGCCCTGCAGATGAGCTGAAATCATAAAATATGTGGAAACCTGTGTATTAAACAGCTCACTTTTGGGATGGTGTTGGAAATCTGAATCTGGAATGGGTAAAGCAGGAATTTATTTCAAACATAAATTATATATTAATCATGGCTGGAAGGGTGATGGGTGTGTGGGAAACTATAGCTTAGGGAGGACAAAAAGGAAAGATGACTTCAATTTGAAGTGTATTTATTAAATCATAATTTGAAACAGAATGGGTGGGAATCAACAGCTGGAAGTGATAGGGAAAAGATTGCCTTAAACATATTCTGAACATATGAATTAAAAAGCAATCTATATGAGGCATCAAGAGTATTGAAGAAAGGGATGAATGCTTACTTACTCCACTGAAACACATATTTTTGCCATTGAACTGAAAACACTGAACAGATATTTCAAGAAAGCAGAATGCAGGAATTAAATGGAATGAGTTCCATTATACTAACTAGCTAACCTTGTTACTACACAAGACAACTTTTTTCTTTTGCTGTATCACAGCAGACTGAAGATATATGAATAAATCTTCCTCCATATAAAACTTCCCAGCATACTAAAACAAAACAAACAAACATATGTTTTGTAGTCTAAAGTCATTCAATGAGAAGGTTAGCTGCTGTTTGTGAAAACTAAGCAATAGGCATGCGACAATACTGGACTACAACATAACCTCTAACATTTCACACTGGGACTTATGGGGCCAAGCAACATCAGATTGGAGCAAAAATTGTTAATGAAACAGAACAAACAAGCTAGGAGAGGCTGCAGCAGTTTGCTTTTGCCAGCGAAAGGGCACAAGTTCAACTCAGGCTGGCATCCTTCGGAGGTCACTCAAATGAGTACCCAGATTGTTGGGGGCAATTAGCTTACATGTTGTAAATTGCTTAGGGAGTGCTTAAGTGCACTGATAAGCAGTATAGAAATATACCTGCTATTGC
>NC_056527.1:65827306-65840185 GCF_019175285.1 Sceloporus undulatus | reverse complement strand
TAATAATAATAATAATAATAATAATAATAATAATAATAATAATAATAATAAATTTATTTGTAGCCTGCTTCTCCCAAAAGGGTTACAGCAATAAAAGCATCAACAACATGTATCATACATACATAATTAAAAATTACACAATCCCCTTACCCCCTTACTATAAAAATAAATAACAACATTATAAAATACAAATTAAATTAATTAAATAAACATAATTAAAATGGGGCATCTTGGGACAAACAAGGGCAAACCATATCAACACTGTGGGATAGTCAGTCAGGACAGGCCTGCCGGAAGAGATCTGTCTTGACAGCCTTCCTAAAAGCATCAAGAGTAGTAATATGATGGATTTCTTCCGGCAGGTCATTCCATATTTTAGGACCAGCCGATGAGAAGGTCCTCTGGGTAACCACTGCTAGCATAGACTTCTTTGACAGCAGCAGGTTTTTCCCAGAGGACCTTAGTGTGGGGTGGATTGTATGGAGGAAGGCACTCCCACAGGTAAGCTGGACTCAAGCCATAAAGGGCTTTAAAGGTTATTACCAACACCTTGTACTGTGCTCAGAAACTAATTGGTAGCCAATGCAATGATCTCAGGATTGATGTTATGTGGTCACCTCTTGATTTTCCGGTGACCAGTCTGGCCATGTTTTGAATCAATTTTGACCATATTTTGAATCAATTGAAGTTTCCAAACTAGGCACAAGGGTAGCCCAATGTAGAGTGCATTACAGAAGTCGAGTTGAGAGGTTACCAGTGCGTGTACCACCATTTCTAGGTCCCCCAGCTCCGGGAAGGGTTGCAGCTGGCATATCAACCGAAGCTGATAACAAGCACTCCTGGCCGTCGCATCTATCTGTGCTGACAACTGAAGTGATGAATCCGGGAACATTCCCAAGCTGTGAACAAAGTCCTTTGGGGGAAGTGTGACCCCATCCAGGACCAGTTGATATATCTCCATACCTTGATTAGGGGTCCCTATAGAGAGTACCTCCATCTTATCTAGATTCAGTTTTAGTCTGTTTTTCCTTATCCAGTCCATTACCACTTTAAGACATTCATTCAGAGGAGAGATGCTATCCTTAGTCACTGCAGCAGTCCAAGACATGGAGAAATATATCTGGATGTCATCAGCATACTGATAACACCCCATCCCATGCCTCCAAATGATCTCATCCCAGTGGCTTCATGTAAATATTAAATAGCATTAGAGACAGAATGGTGCCCTGGGGGACACCAGATTTAAGCTCCCTTTTAGAGGAACAACTGTCTCCAAGCATTACCATCTGGAATCTGCCTGTGAGATAAGATCAGAACCACTGCAATGCAGTGCCCCCGACTCCCAACTCTCACAAGCATTCCAGAAGGATACCATGGTTGATGGTATCGAAAGCCACTGAGAGGTCCAAAAGTACCAACAGGCTTACACTCCCCGTGTTGATACCCAGACAGAGATCATCGACTAAGGTGACAATAGCAGTTTCAATTCCATATCCTGTCCTAAAGCTGGTTTGAAAAGGATCTAGATAATCTGTTTCATCCAAAACTACTTGGAGTTGAATGGCAACAGCTCTCTCTATCACTTTGCTCAAGAATGGCAGATGAGAGGCCGGCCTATAGTTGTTTTTGTTCAGGGGATCTAGGGAAGGCTTTTTCAGAAGTGGCTTTACTGCTTCTTTTAAGCAAGCTGGTAATTGGCCTTCCCTGAGAGATGCCAATGGTCAAAATTGAATTTATCACTGTCCGGAAGAATCACTGTCATTAAAATGTTGGTCCTACAAAAGTTCAATTATCTGTTCATTAATATTCTGATTATTACAAATAACAAAAGCTTCGAGACCTGGAATGCAGAACTAAGGAAATTTATTGGGGGGGGGGGGGGAGAAAGCCGAGGTTACAGTGGAAAATGTTAATGGACACCAATCTAAATGGAGGCTGTAACTTTCCTGATTTACAAGTTTATTTTCAGGCCAATATTTTAATTTGGATAAAAGACTGGGTAAATCTATGGAATAGTAAATTACTCAGTCTTGAAGGTTACAACAACAGCTACAATTGGCATGCGTAGTATGGTATGAAAAAAACAAAGTCAATACAGACTTTGATCATCATTTTGTACATATTGACAAACTGGACTAAAATAAAACACATATTTTATAGGAAAATGCCTGGCTGGGTATCTCCCCATGAAGCTTTCTTCAATAATAAATAAATAAATAAATAAATAAATAAATCTTTTATTTATATCCCGCTTTTTGTTTCGACAATCTAAGCGGCATTCTACATTAAAATGATACAATAATATATACAATCCCCCCCCTTAAAAAAGGATTAAACAGTTCTAGCTATTAAAATTACAAAGACTAAAATCTAAAAACTCAAACAGATAGATAGAACTCAAATATCAACATGGATAAGGTACAATGATATTATTACAAAAAAAACAGTCAAAATAACTACAGAATTAAATTGACAGAAGAAATAGAAGTGATAGAAATTTAAAAACATTGTTTTTTATACAATCAACTCTCAGCGAGATTCAAGATAGACCTGACACAAGAGAACTTCAAGATAGAAAAAAAAAATGAATTGGATAATGAATTGTTACTAAAAGAAAACCAGAAACTAACATACATTTTTTACAAACTATTATCGGAAAGAAAATTGGAGCACGAAACAATAAAAGATTCCATGTTACACTCGGCAAAAGATCTGGGAAGAGAAATTAGTTTGGAGAGCTGGCATTACACTAGGAAAAAGACACTAAAATTCACTAAAAGCCAAAATCTATGGGAAAATTATTTAAAAATGGAATTTAGATGGCATCTTACACCAACAAAGATTGCCAAAACGTATAAAGGGATCAATAATACTAGCTGGAAATGCAAATCTGTGGTGGGTATGTGGTATCATGTGTTGTGCGATTGAAAAATAAAAAATTCTGGAACCATATAGACAAAGAGATCTGTAACATATTGGAGACAAGATATGAAATTACAGTGTGCTTGCGTCATATGCTGAAAGCCACGTGGGAGCATGCAGGGCACAGGGCGCTTCCCATTTAGATTAATGGGGTGCCGCACCGCCATGCCACCACCACATGCATGAGCCACATTACTTTCAATGGGGCTTGAGCATTTTTTATGTGGGGGGGGCATAACATGATTAATGCAGGAAGACTGTTCCTGGCACAGAACTGGAAAACAAAGTCGATTCCTACAACTGACGAATGGCTACTTAAATTACAAGATATGGCTGAAATGAACCACATAGCAAACTCATGGAAAGTCTGAAGAAGAGACCGAGAAAGACTGGGAAATAGTTAATAAATATTGTGCATATATAAAAAGGAAATAACAGGAAAAACAACTGAATATAAGAATAACAGGATCAGTAAAATTAAGGAAACATTTAAAATACTGAAGTGTGTATAAAATATAACCTTTAAATGGAAGCAGATTTAATTTCAAGATAAACTCCATAGATTGGACCAAGAACTCTTCAGTACTTGTTCACAGAACTATCCTGTAGTTTCAGTTTGCAGTACAACACTGATAGAGGTAGGCAAAGGGTCTGTTAGTAAATTCTGTTTGCCATTATCTTTCCCTAAAGAATACCATCTTTTCTGTATCAGCTTCCAATGAAGCCTTGGATTCTGTAAAAGACCCTGTTTGAAAACCACTGGTTTATGTCAGACATAATGATAACATTTTGGTTTATCTTGATTTTTTCCCCTTGAGTTATGCTTTGATATCTTTCTCAGTGGGTGAGTTTTAATGTGGCATGCAAAAGGTAGGTTCCTGTGACATATATTATTTCTTATGGAACTTCTTTTACAGAGGGGGAAAAAAGCGTAAGGCAATGCTTAGATAACAATATGATGTTCTTTGGCATTTAATGACAGTCCAAACAACTGAAACAGTCAGAAAGAAACAAATCAAGAAAGTTTCCCTACTGGAGTTTGTAGTATCTCAGGTGAATAGGTTGCCTCTGGCTGGAATATATATGAAGCAGATCTTTTTCAAGTTGATGTTTTCAAGATGTTCAGCATGATAATATGACCTGGATGTCCCATGTGTACGATTTCCCTCCCTGGCTCATTCGTACCTTTTGTTAATAAAAGGGAGAATGTCAACAGGGAATGCTACACCTTTCCCTTGAACTTAATTTTTACCTTTTGAGATGTTTTGCAGTTAAATGGAGAGCTCAAATGAACACATTAATTTCTCTTAACAGAAAACAGGTCCTCTTTTTCCATTACTTACATCTAATGAAAAAGAGAGCTCTTTCCAATCAGAAGGATAAACCATTGCCGTTATTCTAGATAGCAGCTTCTGAGACCTTGCATCTTCTAAAATGCCTGCTCTTTAAAGTGTTAGACATATGGATAGAAAAAGTACAAGGTGACATGATTTTCTGCAAAATGTGTATTGGTGCAGAGTTTGAAAATAGTGAGATAGAGGTAATGTAGATGCTTCCAACTGGATTCCAGTACTGAGGGGTTAAGTAAACGGACATTTAAAAAGTAATGTAATGAGTGGGAATCAAGTCACTTCATCACTGCAATGCATAACAGTTTCTTGTTATTTTTAAAGACACTTTGCTAGGAAGGTTTCAAGTTTTTTACTTTTCTCATATCAATTTTTAAGAGATTTTTAAAAATCACCACAGCAAGTTACTTATTTAAAACAGTGTAATGAATACGGGAAACAAATTACCTAATAATAATAACAATAATAATTGTTTGCATCCTGCTCTTTCCCTAAAACTGGGAACCAAAGCTGCTCACAATATTAGAAGAAAAGTACGATTAAAAATATACAAAAGTGATACAATATAATGGAATTAAAATATTACAATATTAACATTAATTGCTCTATTTTATAAAACACAGCAATTAAAAATATAAAAGTGTTTAAAACACTTTAAAAAAGTACAATACCCCAGCTTGTTCTTTAAAAACTTTTCTTTTTAAACTCCTGTCTGCATAAGAAGGTTTTAACCTGCAGGTGGAAGGACAACAAGGAGAGGGCCATTCTGGTTTCCTGAGAAGGGAGTTCCAGAGGGGGCAGCCACCGTGAATGCCCTCACTCATGTCCCCACCAACCATGCTTGCAGTGGTGGGACTGAGAGAAGGGCCTGTCCTGAGGATATCAGAACCTGGGCCTGTTCATATAGGGAGATATGGTCTGCCAAATAGCCTGGAGCTGAGCCATATAGGACTTTATAGATCATAACCAGCACTTTGACTTGTGCCTAGAAACAAACTGGCAGCCAGGGTCATTGTGTGGTATCTGGAACCTGCCCCCATTAACAGCCTGGCTGCAGCTCTTTACACCAGCTAGAGTTTCCGAACACTCTTCAAAGGCAGCCCCGAGTACATTACAGTAGTCCAAATGTATCACAAAGGCCAGATCCATCATCTCAAGGATTAAGAGACCTGGGCCTCCAGTTTCAAAGCTGAGTCTAGAAGTACACCCCAACTACGAACCTGTGCCTTCAGGGAGAGTGTAACCTCAACTAACACAGGCTGTATCCCTATTCCCTGATCTGCCCTCTGACTGACCAGGAGCACCTCTGTCTTGTGTGGGTTAAATTTCAATGTGTTTGCCCTCAACCAGTCAGCACATGGGAAGAGGAAGAGGCCACCCCACCACCCCAGGAAGAGCTATACCATCTGCCTGCCTGCCCGCCCGCCCGCCCGCCCAACAAGACAGAGGTGCTCCTGGTCAGTCATAAGACAGGTCAGGAAATTGGGGTTTGTCTTTGCTGGATGGGGTTACACTCCTCCTGAAATCTCAGGCTTGCAGCCTGGGTGTCCTCCTGGACTTCACTCTGAGCCTGGATTCATTTGCACAATTAAAACTAGTGCTCCAGCTGTGCCCATTCCTTGACATGTCCCTATATTGGGAGAAAGGCTGGATATATTATTATTATTATTATTATTATTATTATTATTATTATTATTAATAGAGATGTCAAATCTGACTATGGTGACACATGCCTTGATTACATTCTGCTTGGATTACTGTAATGCACTCTACGGTGCCTTTGGAAACTGTTCAGAAACTTCAGCGAGTCCAAAACTCTGCAGCCAGAGTGCTGACCAGAGCCAGTTATAAGGAGCATATAACTCTCGTATCAAAATAGCTTCACTTGCTAGCGGTTCATTTACAAGCAAAATTTAAAGTGCTGGTCATGGCCTATAAAGCCCTGCATGGTTTAGGTCCAGACTATTTGTGAAACCATATCTCCTCATATGAACCAGCTAGAGCCCTAAGATCCTTAGAAGAAGGCTTTCTCTCTGTCCCGCCATCATCACAGGCTTGCTTGGTGAGGTGGTTGCTCCCACCCCCTTGAACTCCCTCACGTGGGAGGCTAGGCTGGCCTCTCCCTGCTTGCCTTTCATTGGCAAGCTAAAACATTTTATTTAAACAGGCATTTTAATATATAATCATGCTAGGGTGGCTTTTTGGGGTAGATATTCTATTTCGTCCAGAAACCTCTGGAGTTGGGAAGCCACCACACATTCTAAGACTTGTCCAAAATGGTAGGTTGTACACTGGCCAATAATTATTTGTTATAGCAGAATTCAGGGATGGCTTTTTCAGCAAAGGCCCCACAACTGTCTCCTTTAGACAAGATGGAACTCTGCTTTGTTGTAGGGAGGCACTTACTACCCCCTTCACCCACTCAGCCAGTCCCCTCTGGCCTGTTTAATCAGAAAGACAAGGGTCTAAAACATATATTGTGGCTTTCACCTTACCAAGGATCCTGTCCACTTCATCAGGCTGCCCAAGCTGAAAAGTATCAATTAACACTGAACAGACAGGTGCCAAGGTTACAGCCACTGGCACTCTATCAACTACAGCATCCAAGTTGAAGCAGATCTGAGCAACTTTATCTGCAAAGTGCCACACAAATTATTTGCAGTGGGCTGCCAAATGGTTTGCATTTTATGCTTTAGGATGAGTGTGCAAGAGACCCCTGACTACTCAGAACAGCTCTGCTGGATGGCTCCCTGAAGTTGCAATGCTGGCAGCAAAACATAATTTCTTGCTGCCCCCACTGCCATGGAGCCCTTCTAGCCGGTATTAGGTCAAATTCAGTTAGAGTCTTCTGCCAATGCACTTTAGTCTCTATCTCACTCGCTTCATCACCTCCACCTCCCTGGAGAACCAAGGGGCTGGTTTGGCTTCATTCTGTAAGGGAATGCTCAGGAGTGATTGTGTCCACCACTCTGGCCATTTCTCCATTGCAAAGGTTGGCCAGAGCTTCAACAGAATTGCCTGACTAGGTGACAGGAATCTCCCCAAGACCCCTCCTGGGGTAAATCATCCTAATCTGGCCCCCATCCCTATAGAGGTTCTGAGCCCCAATGAGCCTAAACCTGACCAGATAATTATCTGTCCATGACAACGGAACTATGGTAAGTTCCTCCACACCAAGATCATCCTAATCCCACCCAGTACAGAAAACAAGGTCCAGAGTGTGCCCAGCAGCATGGATAGGGCCAGATACCAAATTGGGATAGACCCAGGGTTGTCATAGAGGCCATGAAGTCCAGGCCTCCTGAAAGGGCTGTCCCAGTATGGATATTGAAGTCCCCCAGAACTACTAGACGAGGAGACACCAACATAAATCCCAAGACAACCCCAGCTAGACCAGGAAGGGTGACTGTTGAGCAGCAGTACATCAACAGAATCCCTATTCTGTCCCAGCTACCCACCTTTAAATTAATACACTCAAAACCAATAAATGGTGTGAGGAGGCATCAGGTCATGGGAGTGAAATAATAATAGGCCACTGCAACTCCACCACGCCAACCCCCAGCTCTCACATGCTGCTGGACAAAGAATCCTGATGGGCAAAGTTGAGAGAAATTAATCCCTCCAGCCTCATACAACCAGGTCTCTGTAATACATGCCAGGTCAGCATGTTTGTCCAGGATCAGGTCCTGAATGGCAGCTATTTTACCATTCACTGACCTTGTATTCATCAGCAGCATTTTCAACCCCGGTGGGTGGGTGCTGTCACCAAGGCTATCCAAGCTATTTAGGTTGGGATACAGTTTGGGAACAATAAGCACCCTCTCGTCTCTCCCCTCCATATCTCTCTCTGCCCTGTATGACTCCAATGGCTGCTTCCTGAGCCTCCCTCCCTTCCTTGGAAAACACATCCTTCATATTGGCCGAAAGGACAGTAGCTATTAAAAATAGTACAATACACAGGCAGGCAGATGATAAAAGCTGGAATGGTCATCGCAGTAACAGACCCTTGATTCTGGCAGGCCCTCTATGTCTAGTGCAAGCCTACTAAGTCAGGGCCTCAGTTCTGTAATAAGGCAAGTCCACTAAGGAAGTAGAGGAATGTCACCAAGTGCAAATGTCATGTGAGGTACAATGCAATGCAACAAGAATTACAAGGCCTTGTTAGATTATTTTTTCTGTATGCTGGGTTTTGTCAGGGCAACAGAGCTGGAAAAGGCATGTAAAGGAGGAACTTCTTCTGGGAAAGCTGCCTTGTGCTAAAGAAGAATTTGCACTCTGGCTGCTGGGCTTCTCCAGCCCAACTGGGCTGAGCCCAATGCCAAGGTGGGAAGCTATGGGGGTGGAGTCAAATGCAAAGGGTTAACAACTTGACAGCATCAGAAAGGAACCCAGGGCAAAGAAGCCAGCATGTTAATCATCACGGTTGAGATCTATTCTTCAAGGCTAATAGTTCAGAACCTCTTTGATGTATGGCTTGAATATATTAGAGTAAGATATGCCCGAAGCACCTCCCCTTATGCCGATCTCTACAGCCAGATTTAATTAGGAATCAGGCCAGAGAAAAAGAACAAATGACCCCGTATGATGCACACGGGTTTGTTCTTAATGCTACCAATAATTTAAGTAGAATTTTAATCAGCTCCACGTAGTGGTTGGTTCTTAATATGCAGCAGCCTTGTAGTAGCTTTCATCCCTCATATAGGCTTTTAATTATTCATCTGTATGCACAACAAATGCATAGATGCCTCAGGTACCCCACCAACATTTTTGACCTTTTTCAGCAGGGTATTTGCTGTTTATCTTCCATCTTGCAGCTATTTTCTTCCTAGATAGTGTAAAATACAAGTTCTAATCTGTTTAAGGTACTCATGGCCTTTCAAAACCCCAGCAAGAACACTATATGATCTTGAAGTAAACTATATCTACTGAGTCTCTTAAGCAGATATATATTTAATTTGTTACAAAAATACCAACTTTGGGTAAAGTGTTTTCTATGATGTCTGTCTTTGCAGTATATAGTAGATAAGCAAATACCTCTGCTAAAACAAAAGTTCACTCTGGAATATCACAAAGGAAGGTAAATGCATAAATCTAATAAAGATTGGCCAACATACACACACAAAAACAGAATACTTTTCTCATTTTTAGAGATCTATAGAAATACAGCAGATGGTTGTAAGTTTCTCTGTCATACTCCTGTTAGTTAATTGGTTTGCCTGAATACGTCTCAGTTCTGTAAGATTTAATAGTTTGCTCTCATGTTTTCCTTCTTTTAAAATAATGATGATGATGACAGTAGCTTTAGCATTAATCACCTGTTTGTGTAAGAATTGCATAACCAGTAGGATGACTTTGTTAATTTCCACTGAATATGATCTCTCATTTTAGAGATCTATTTCTCTTTTTCTCTCTCACCCCCAAACTTTTTCTCTCTCAGCATATTTTTCCAACATGCATGCATGCACGCACACACACACACACACACATGCAAACTTCAAATACAAATCCCTTACCCAAAACATACTACCCTGCTTTCTCTCCCTGTCTCTTTTCTGTCAATGAAAAGGGATGTCCCAACCGCACTTGGCACATACAACAGTGATGGGTCAGACGCAATGTAATGTGATAAGTATAACCAAAGGTATTATTTTTACAATTACTATTGAAGTTTAAAAACTGCATGTGATAATGTCCAAAGTCTAGATCACCCCCTGCCTCTGATTCTAACCTGTTTTCCTAAATTATCGAAATTATTTTTTAAAATGTACACTATGAGTTTTATGACCAAAGATAAAATTGGATGAATATTCTAAAACTACTGCATTACTTCAAAAAACCATTAGAAGTGATGCTTTTGTGTTTACATATGCATTTTCTCCATATAATGAGTTCTCAGAAATGACAGGAGTTCACATCCTCCCAATAGATGCTCTGACTTGGATGGAGACAGATGCATCATTCCTTTCTGATGTTCACAGCAATATCAATAGCAATAGCAAATACATTTCTATACTGCTTATCAGTGCACTTAAGCACTCCCTAAGCGGTTTACAATGTGTAAACTAATTCCCCCCCAACAAGCTGGGTACTCTTTTTAGCAACCTTGGAAGGATGCCAGGCTGAGTTGACCCTGGAGCCCCTGGTTGGTATCGAACTCACAACCTTGCAATTGTGAGTGAGTGGCTGCAGTACTGGCATTTGACTACTAGGGCTCCATCTAGGTATTTTCACAATTGTCATTAAAGTTTCAGTCCTATGAACAGGTTGGCCACTTGAAATTATGACTCACTGAGTGGTCTATCTGTGAATTCATTTGTTTTGTTAACTGCCTTTGTTTGTTTTGTTAACTGAAGCAATCTCGACTCATGGCAACCCTTTGAATGAGACATCTCCAAGACCCTCTAGTCTCAATCTGTCTGCTCAGGTCCTCCAGGTTCAAGCCTGTCTTTCAGCTTCAATTTTGTCATCTTGACTTTCAGGTAGAGTTCAGGTTTGATCTGTTCTTGCAATTTGTGAGTGAGTGGCTGCACACAGGCATTTAACCACTGCCCCACCAGGGCTCCTCTGAATAGCCTGGATGCAAGAAAATGAGTGGCTCAAGATCACCTAGCAGGTTCTATGGTTTAGTGAAGACTGATTTCTAGACTGGCTTAGTCCCAGTGCAACAATACACTACATCACACTGGCTCTCCAGTTTATCTCATTACCATCCAACATTAGTCTGTTTATCCTTGAAGGGCACAGCAAATTTACACCAAAGTTCACCTCCTGGTATCTCTGACCCTGATCACTGTAGGCTATAGATTGATCCCTTCATATTAAATCAAGATAGACCAAAGGATAGGATAACTATGATCTTGTGGGATAACAGTAGGACTGAAACATCCATTCTGCCTTTTCATTACCAGGAATATACAACCACACCTTATGGATTTAGACCAATAACAGTGTTGTCACCTGGAAACTTTTGTCACCCCCTCCTTCTGTGGAAAATCACAGCAGAAACTTCCCCATACTGGCATTAATGAGATACCAATTGGGACAGCCCCCATGGCTGTCATGGCAGCCATGAAGTCCTAAGCTACTCTCGACAAGATAGCCTCAGCATGGATGTTAAAGTCCGCCAGCAATATAAACTGTGGAGACTCCAACACTGCTCCTGAGACTACTTCAGCTAGCTCAGGAAGGGAGACTGTTGTGCACTGGGGTGGGCAGTACACCAACAGAATCCCTAATCTGTCTTGGCTGCCCACCTTTAAATAAGCACACTCAGATCCTGCAGACCAAGGAATAGGACACCTGATCAGGTGGATATTATCCTGATAGACCACTAACTGCCTCCCCATGCCCCAGGTTGCACCTGCTGCTGTACAGAGAATCCTGGTGGCAAGGCTGAGAGAGATTATCACCACCACCCCAGCCTCATTCAACCAGGGCTCTGTAATACAGGCCAGGTCAGTAACACAGTTCTGGATGGCAGCTGTCTTACCATTCACAGACCTGGCATTAAGCAGCAACATTTTCAACCCAGGGGCGTTGCTGCCTTGGCTATCCAGATTATTTGGGATGGGAGACAGATTGGGGGTAACTAATACCCTATCATAAACTCTACTGCCAGGATGGTGCAACTGTCTCCCATTTCCATATCTCCCAATACCTTGCATAACTTGAATGGCTGCTCCCTGACTACCATTATCTCCCTCTCTTTGTTGGTGGTGCATCTCTCCTCTCCAAAAAATAATCTGTTCATTCATCAGTATCTGCAAACTGGTGAACTTCTCTTTCCTGACAGCAGCAGTAGGAGATAGCCTCACCCCTTCAGCAGTGGTGGCAGCCCTACTCCTGCAGTATCCCACTTATATATTTCTCAGCCTCGAGAGCTAACCCAGTCCAGCTGAGGAGCCTGCAACAGGCTGTTGGCTGGGCTTCAGTCCTGCAGAGAGACACTCACTCTCGAGGTGAAGAAAGTGTCGAAGAGGAATGGCGAGTTTGCAGATGGAACAAACTTCCTCTCCTTCCCTTCTAGATGGTCTTTGGTCCTTTTCTCTCTCTCCATGGTCTTCTTGGGTGATTTAATTGTAATTTTCAAACTCCTCTAAGTGTTGACATTTTTCTTTGGACACACTTGCTTCTCTTTTCTCAATGTTCTCCTCCCTTAGTTTCTTTCTTACTGAACAGAATGGTTAGATCAGTTCTTCCAATTATTTTGGCCCAGCTGTATTTAATTAAATGTTCCTCGCATGGCATCCTGTGATGTCTAAAATGCACGACAAAGAATGCCACTGAAGTGAAAGTGGTAATAAATATGCTCATGGTGTTATTGGTGTCTGAGACGGTGCTTTGTAAAGTGCACTTTCAGAGTAAAAAGGATTACATAAAATCAACTTCTCTTACTTTCTGTCAGCCATAGGGAACAAAGGAAAGAAATCAACTGGGGGGAATGTAGTAGCATCCATACTGATTCCAGATGTTCTTCAAAAAGGTGCTATTTATGAGAGGATGTTTATGGGAGGATATTATTGGGAACAGTACTCCCCTAACGCCTCAAGGATTACGCAAGCTTTATGTGTTGGGGGTGTGTGTATGTGCACTCTTGCACTCTTTTCCT